>NC_084617.1:57416142-57688642 GCF_033978795.1 Nerophis ophidion | reverse complement strand
TAAAAAAAAATCTTCAATTTAGTATCATAATAAATAATAGATTTCCTTCAGCACCTTTTCAACCCATTGTTCAGCAAAGCTCTTAAAATGTTGGAAAGTGAGGTTTGGGCAAAGTAGTGCTGCACATTCACATATTTAATGTTTTGGTTGGGTGCTGTCAAACGATTACATTATTTAATTGTGATTAATCGCAGTAAAATTCCATGCAGAACTTGCGTCCATCATTTAAACTAACTTTTAAAAAAAGAGCCTGATATTTGCAATTAAAAGCAACTTTATTGTCAGAATGTCATACAGGAAAACATTGTTCATGTTTTACTTGAATGCACATCATTTATTTTTTTCAAAACTTGCCAACAGTTTTATCTAAAGTAGGGCTGCAGTTATCGATTATAGAATGTATGGATTTGTTTGTTCAATTAATTGACTAATCATATAAAATATTATTTTATAACCTCAGTTTGGGGGTTAGTGCGTCTGCCTCACAATACGAAGGACCTGAGTAGTTCTGGGTTCAATCCCGGCCTCGGGATCGTTCTGTGTGGGGACTGCATGGTTCCCTCCGGGTACTCTAGCTTCCTCTTACTTCCAAAGACATGCACCTGGGGATAGGTTGATTGGCAACACTAAATTGGCCCTAGTGTGTGAATGTGAGTCTGAATGTTGTCTGTATATCTGTGTTGGCCCTGCAATGAGGTGGCGACTTGTCCAGGGTGTCCCCCGCCTTCCGCCCGATTGTAGCTGAGATAGGCACCAGCGCCCCCCACGACCCCTAAGGGAATAAGCGGTAGAAAAACGGATGGATGGAACCTCAGTTTGTATTTTAGAAAAAATAATTTAAATAAACACAATTTGTTCTGCTTGCCATAATCTTCATTCCTTTTTTTGTAATAAATGCACATCAACATTGAATTTGCACTTTAACATGTGAAGAGATGTCCGTGTTTTTAAAGTTCCACGCACTCCATGCAGTCCAGATTAAAAACAACATCTTTATTGGTTACACTAATTAAACAATCAATCGAAGCAACAGAATATAAATCGAAGCTTTTTTGTAACCAAATTAATCGATCGTTGCCGCCCTAATGTAGAGTACCTGGCATGTTTTCTTTTAAGTCAAATTATCCAGCAAACACAACTGCTCAGTGGCCTAGTGATTAGAGTGTTCGCCCTGAAATCGGTAGGTCGGGAGTTCAAACCCCAGCCGAATCATACCAAGGACTATAAAAAATGGGACCCTTCCCTGCTTGGCACTCAGCATTAAGGGCTGGAATTGGGGGTTAAACCCTCTTTACATTGAATGTAAAGGCTGTGCTGTCTTTGGACAAAGTTATCAATATGAACTTCAATGTCAAGTTGAAACAGACGGACGTTTCTATAATAGGAATGAACTCGCGTGACGTCACATTAGCCTGAAGTAAATGTAAAACATCACCTAATTTGTATTTATTAAAAATAAATTTAAAATGTTTACAAATTAAAATGGAAGAAGACAAACATAATTAAACACATAAATAAAATATGACTTTTGTGAAGCTAGAACAATATTTCTTGTTTCCTCTGCCAATAAAGTTTATTGTGTAGCTATTTATTTTATTTATTAAAAAAAAGTAAAATAGGTTAAAAGATTTTAGTGTGGGCACATTCAACAATACCACGATCATTTTGGTCGTAAAAACTTTATTTAGCCATATTGTTTATTGTTTTTGTTGTGTATATTTGAGGTTGCCCCACTCCATCCTTAACAGAGACAAAACACTTTTTTTTGCTTTCGGTTGGGATTTTTATTCAAGTGCAACATTTTGCTAACAGAGTATTTTTATTTTTCATTATTTGTTTGTTTTATTTAACTTGGATATTTTAAAGTTTAATTATAATATTTGTTTATAAAACGTTTTAACATTGATATATATATATATATATATTGCATTTGAAAGGGTATACTTGCATTATTATTATGTATAGTTATTTCATCAGTGGGTAATTTGGTTTCAAAATGATGTTGACAATAATACAATTTTTGAGATGCTCGTCTTTTAGGGCTATATAAGTAAACATTGATTGATTGATTGGTTTATCTGCAATAATTTGTAGGTATATATATCGTTTCGCAAAAATTATCGGTCCAGGTCAAGTAGTAATGTATGTCAAAAAAGTAGCAGGATACACAAAGGTTTCTATTTTGCAAACATGCAGTGCTGTTTTAATAATAACGAAAGGAGATTGCAATGAGATATTGTGTATTATCATGTGTGTCTATTTTAGTTGCATCGGTTTTGATTTTCACCCACTCACTTCCTGTAGATAGTGTAAAGATGTTGCATCGCTTTTGCCTTAGTTGTGCAACACTCTTGTTTCATTCTTGACAGAAAGGAGTATTTAAGGTAATGAAGTGTCCCCGCTTGCACACACACTCATTACTCTAGATCATGTTTGTCTGCAAGCGTTTTATTTCCATTGGTCAGGTAACAGATTTAAATTTACACTAATGAAGTGAATTATATTTATATAGCGCTTTTCTCTAGTGCCTCAAAGCGCTTTACATAGTGAAACCCAATATCTAAGTTACATTTAAACCAATGTGGGTGGCACTGGGAGCAGGTGGGTAAAGTGTCTTGCCCAAGGACACAACGGCAGTGACTAGGATGGCGGACGCGGGAATCGTACCTGCAACCCTCAAGTTGCTGGCACAGCCGGTCTACCAACCGAGCTATGCCGCCCCGTATCGTTTGATACAAGTTGTACAACAAATATGCTTAAAGCAATCCAATCTAATGTAGGTCAATATGCTAAGCTAATTGAACAAACATTGACATCGTAACTTTATGACAAATCATATTAGTTTCTATCTAATAATACATCTCATTGATAAATAATTAAATTTAACTTTTGGAATATGATGCGGGTCAATAAAAAGATAGCAGTTTTCTAAAAAGAAACAAACCAGGGCTGTTTAATGTATGGCCATTTTAACGCTACAAGTGCAACATTAATTGTTTAAATAGTGTGAATTATTGTTTTATTTTTAGGAAATGAAAGTCCATTATTACCCAAAGTGCAGCATTATTCAAGTCTTTGTAAGATTTCTCTGGCTTTTTTCGTGATTACTGTGGCCTAAAATGTCTGAATTTGCTGCCACTTTTTCAGAAAGTTGCGGCTCTAGACTTTTGATGGTTGTTTTTTTCTTTAATACCATTGTATCAACTTGTAATTTCATTTTTTTTATAAATGCTTTAAGTGTTCCTTGTAACTGTAACCGAAAAAAAGCACAGAATTTCAATAAAAAAATACTATATTGATGTTTTACTCGTTTTATATTACACACTTAAAAGTAGACACTGGATGGCACTAAAAGCACACACTCATAATTTATTGTTAAATTACTTATAGTAGCAATAATTTATCAATATAATTACAGAAATAAACCCCACCAGAGGCTAACTTATTGTCTGCTGTCTGTTCTGTTGTCCACAAATTGAAGACAATCTCTGTACACGTGAAGTGTTTGTTCATCTTAAACTTTCCTTTTTTGTGCAAAAACATTCACCCCACACTTAAAACATTTTTGTGAGCGGTTGAGAGCGAGCCATAGTGGTAATATTTGTTGGTAAATAAGACCCTGAGAGATTATCATCACACACATCTGTCATGTCAATGTTGCCTCTTTGTTTGATCAGCATTGCAAATGAAAATATGTTCTTAATTGCCTTACCCTGGATAAATAATGTTTAATGCTTATACCAGTCTATTAACCAAAAGAGTTAGCGCTTGAGCAATAAAGAGTTGATATGGCGGAACCTCGGTTTACGAATTTATAAAATAAAAAATGTTCGTATACTGAAGTGCATTTCTCCATGTGAAATAATATAAATATGAATAATGGGCTCCAGCTTTTACGAAAGTCCATATTTTAGTGAAGGTTAGTACATTTTGAACACAATATACAGTGGGTCAAAAAAGTATTTGGTCAGCCACCGATTGTGCAAGTTCTCCCACTTAAAATGATGACAGAGGTCTGTAATTTTCATCATAGGTACACTTCAACTGTGAAAGACAGAATGTGAAAAAAAAATCCAGGAATTCACATTTTAGGAATTTTAAAGAATGTGTTTGTAAATTATGGTGGAAAATAAGTATTTGGTCAACCATTCAAAGCTCTCACAGATGAAAGGAGAGTTTTGACTCAAGATCTCACGAAACATGGCCTCATTCATTCTTTCCTTATCACGGATCAATCGTCCTGTCCCCTTAGCAGAAAAACAGCCCCAAAGCATGATGTTTCCACCCCCATGCTTCACAGAAGGTTTGGTGTTCTTGGGATGCAATTCAGTATTCTTCTTCCTCTAAACAGGACGAGTTGAGTTTATACCAAAAAGTTCTATTTTGGTTTCATCTGACCACATGACATTCTTCCAATCCTCTGCTGTATCATCCATGTATCCATTTTGATATAAACTCATCTTGTCGTGTTTGGGGGAAGAAGAATACTGAGTTGCATCCCAAGAACACCATACCTACTGTGAAGCATGGGGGTGGAAACATCATGCTTTGGGGATGTTTTTCTGCTAAGGGGACAGGACGACTGATCTGTGTTAAGGAAAGAATGAATGGGGCCATGTATCGTGAGATTTTGAGCCAAAACCTTTTTCCATCAGTGAGAGCTTTGAATGGTTGACCAAATACTTATTTTCCACCATAATTTACAAATAAATTCTTTAAAATTCCTACAATGTGATTTCCTGGATTTTTTTCCCCACACTCTATCTCTCACAGTTGAAGTGTACCTATGATGAAAATTACAGACCTCTGTCATCATTTTAAGTGGGACAACTTGCACAATCGGTGGCTGACTAAATACTTTTTTGCTCCACTGTAAAGTGCTGTACAGTACTGCATATCAAATAAACATAACAAGGGGTTGTTGGATCAATTATATTTTGGCTAACCTTAATCCCTCTGTTTACATGGCTTTAAATTTGGTTATGAAAATTACAGTATAAATACTTCATAGGGCGCAACATAAGACTAGATTCAGCTTAAGGGCAAAGACTACCTCCTATCTAGGCAACACACTGTAGTCTGTAAACTACTGCCATCTGATGTCTCGGAATTGCATGCAAGGTCTTCTATAACATACTTGCAAATGAGAATCAGAAATGTAATGAGAAAAAACAAGTTATAACAACTATACAGCACAGTTGTCATAATCAGCTCATTTTTAATGGTTACATTACAAATATTTTATTATCATACAATTAACATTTGTTAACACACAACAATACTGACAATTAGTACTGTGGAGTACTGGTATCCAATGTCCAGGTACTGTAAATTGGTACGGTATCGGTCCAAATGTGGAAGGCACTTGAATACAGTTTAAAAAGTACTTGCATCACATTATATTTTACGTCGCCTGCAAGTTTTAGACTGACAATTAAGTGGCTCTGACAGCCTGTCATCTGGAGCTGTGGCCTGATCAAAAAAATGAAGACCAGCATGGAGTGGAGTGAGCTCAGAAATAGGCGCTAGGACCTGGAGCAAACATTTCCAGCTGTGGCAGCATGTCATTAGTGTGGAGGTCACCATTAGTGTCCGCCTCTCTGGGAGATATGGCCCCCGGAGGCCCTGAATGCCAACACTATCCCTGGCTGTGATATCAAACATTAAACAGCAGGCCACATGGACCAAACATGATAGCCACTAACTATGTCAGGTACACCCAGACAGTCATTACATAATACTGACTTTATTATAATATTTCGCAGTGTTGTACAAGGGCACTTAATATTTTACTGCAGCTAAATAAGTTACCAGTGCATTTCTGAATTGAAATGTATGATAAAGCGCTGGTATTATCAGTCTTATCAGTTCACCTCACGGTTTCAAACTGTCACTTTCAGTCGACATTCTTTGTCGTTAGAAGCCAACCTGAGCTCAACAGGATGAGGTGGAGCTCAGTGTTTAAGTTCCTCTACATCAGGGGTCACCAACCTTTTTGAAACCAAGAGCTACTTCTTGGATACTGATTAATGCAAAGGGCTACCAGTTAGATACACACTTAAATAAATTGCCAGAAATAGCCAATTTGCTCAATTTACCTATAGTAAATAAATCTATATATATTTTTTAAAAAAAATGGGTATTTCTGTCTGTCATTCCGTTGTACATTTTTTTTTCCTTTTACGGAAGGTTTTTTTGTAGGGAATAAATGATGAAAAAAACACTTAATTGAACAGTTTAAAAGAGGAGAAAACACGAAAAATATAAAAATTAAATTTTGAAACATAGTTTATCTTCAATTTCGACTCTTTAAAATTCAAAATTCAACCGAAAAAAATGAAGAGAAAAACTAGCTAATTCGAATCTGTTTAAAAAAAAAATAATAATAATTTATCAAACATTAGTAATTTTTCCTGATTAAGATTAATTTTATAGGTTAAAATCCAATCTGCACTTTGTTAGAATATATAACAAATTGGACCAAACTATATTTCTAACAAAGACAAATCATTATTTTTTATAGATTTTCCAGAACAAAAATTTTAAAAGATATTCAAAAGACTTTGAAATAAGATTTAAATTTGATTCAACAGATTTTCTAGATTTGCCAGGATATTTTTATTTTATTTTAATCATAACAAGTTTAAAGAAATATTTCACAATTATTTTTTGTCGACAAAACAGAAGCTAAAATTAAGAATTCAATTAAAATGTATTTATTATTCTTTACAATAAAAAAAAAAAAAATACTTCAACATTGATTTAAATTGTCAGGAAAGAAGAAGAAGGAATTTAAAAGGTAAAAAGGTATGTGTCTAAAAATCTTAAAATTATTTTTAAGGTTGTATTTTTTTCTAAAATGGTCTTTCTGAAAGTTAGAAGAAGCAAAGTAAAAAAAATAAATTAATTTCTTTAAACAAGTGAAGACCAAGTCTTATTGGTATTTTCTTGGATTTTCAAATTCTATTTGAGTTTTGTCCCTCTTAGAATTAAAAATGTCGAGCAAAGCGAGACCAGCTTGCTAGTAAATAAATACAATTTAAAAAATAGAGGCAGCCAACTGGTAAGTGCTGCTATTTGAGCTATTTTTAGAACAGGCCAGCGGGCGACTCATCTGGTCCTAACGGGCAACCTGGTGCCCGCGGGCACCGCGTTGGTGACCCCTGCTCTACATCCTCTCTGGCTCTTGCGTGCCTCTGGTCCTCAGGAGGGTGCATGTAAACACCCTGATACATTTGTTATTGTCAAATTGTTCCGCTCTCTCCTCTGCCGACGTGAGCGGAATAGAAAATGCTAATCTGTCCTGACTGTTCTCGGTGCAGGAAATATTTTTGCTGTTGCTCTGACGTGAATTTAAAAATATGCACATTTGTGTGTGTGTCATGAAGTCCTCTCAATGTATATTTTTTTCCGTGCCATTCATAAAGCATTTTAAGACATTTACAGGGTTTAGCATCTCTTGACCTCCAGATGTCCTTCGAAAGCCTGTTTTCTTTTTATCATGATGGCCGTCACACTTCTGAGGCTGATGCTGGTCGAATTCAAATGTAAAGGTTGCAATAAAAAAAAATAAAAAAAATTATATAGCTGTTTTCCACAGGACGGGAATGTTGTATCAGTGAGGTTGGGGTGCAAAATGGCATAACTGTCTAATTTGCATAATTGACCATGACAAAAAACTCTGTGTGTGGAAGAGTAAAACAGAGATTTTTATTAGTGTCATAAGTAGTTGTATGGTTATAATTAAAGTCTTTATGCAGTTTAATCCACTATCATTATTAATCTGTTTAAAAATTTAAATCCAATTTACTCATCTGCCTGATAATGACTAAAAATCAAAAACCTCTCCAGCAATGCATTTTGAGCAATAATTACGATTAGTGTTTGCGTCACACACACAAATGGGCAGTTGATGCGATATCAACATGTAACTCGTTTTAAGTACACTCTGCAGTGAGGAGTTTTCTTTTCACTGAAGTGCTTCCATCTTTAAGTAGCACAGTGATAACACAAAATCAGTAACATCCACATTTTCGTGGATAAATATTTGTTTAGTCCATGGTCATCATTCCCTGCTTTCTTGAGCCTCTCATGCAAAATGAAACACCATTAATGTAGATCAAAAAGGAATGATTTTTAATCAGGATTAACTAAAATTAATCCACAGCCAATTTGTGATTAATCTGGTTATAGTTTATAATCGTTTGACAGTACTAGTTATCAGAAATGTGCAACATGAAACTATAGGGGGTGTTTGTTTCATTTTGTAAAGTACACATGCGTGAATCTTAAAAAAATGATCGACAATTTAAACAAACATTCATGATGTTTTCTGGGCTCCACCTAAGTGAGTGCTGGTTTTAAAGATAATCTCAGTAAATGTCATTCTACTTCAGTCAAACTTGCCAACCCTCCCAGATTTTCCGGGAGACTCCCGAAATTCAGCGCCTCTCCCGAAAACCTCCCGGGACAAATTTTCTCCCAAAAATCTCCCGAAATTCAGGCGGAGCTGGAGGCCACGCCCACTCCAGCTCAATGCGGACCTGAGTGACGTGTATAAAGAGCGTGTCTGCCCAATGACGTTATAACTGTAGAATGATCGAGGCCGAGTTCTTGGTTTCTTATGTGGGTTTATTGTTAGGCAGTTTCTTTAACGTCCTCCCAGCGCGGCAACAACACACAACAACAGCAGTCCGTTTTTGTCTACCGTAAAGCAATTTGTCTGCCATAGACAGCAATGTTGTGACACTCTTAAACAGGGTAATACTGCCATCTACTGTACATGCATATGGTTAGAAAAACAAGGATGGACAATTCAACCCTTAACTCAACAATGAGAAGATGAGTGTTATGTGTGTGTAAATTCAAATATTTCATATTATATATATATATATATATATATATATATATATATATATATATATATATATATATATATATAATAAGAAATACTTGCCATATATATATATATATATATATGTATATATATATATATATATATATATATATATATATATATATATATTAAATACTTGACTTGTTGACTTGGTGAATCTAGCGGTAAATATAGAATAGAATAGAATGTACTTTATTGATCCCTGGGGGAAATTCAGCACCAGAGTTCGCTCACAATAAACAGTGATAATAATAAATAACATAATATATGTAATATATTATAGGGCTTCACGGTGGCAGAGGGGTTAGTGCGTCTGCCTCACAATACGAAGGTCCTGCAGTCCTGGGTTCAAATCCAGGCTCGGGATCTTTCTGTGTGGAGTTTGCATGTCCTCCCCATGAATGCGTGGGTTCCCTCCGGGTACTCCGGCTTCCTCCCACTTCCAAAGACATGCACCTGGGGATAGGTTGATTGGCAACACTAAATTTGCCCTAGTGTTTGAATGTGAGTGTTGTCTATCTATTTGTGTTGGCCCTGCGATGAGGTGGCGACTTGTCCAGGGTGTACCCCGCCTTCCGCCCGATTGTAGCTGAGATAGGCGCCAGCGCCTCCCGCGATCCCGAAAGGGAATAAGCGGTAGAAAATGGATGGATGGATGTAATATATTATATATATAATATATGAATAATATAAATACACTCCTCCTCTCTTAACCACGCCCTGCCCGCCCCACCCCCCACCTCCCGAAATTGGAGGTCTCAAGGTTGGCAAGTATGGCTTCAGTATGTACGTCAACAGATGTGTTATAATTAGGGCTGTCAAAATTAGCAAGTTAACTAATGTGATCAATCAGAAAAAAATGATCGCATTAGTCGTGAACACACTTAACTTATGAAATATATTTTGATTGTACAAACTCTTTTACCTTACCCGTGATACAGTCAATGCATACATCAGTACAAAGATCAGTGTAGACACACCGACAGGTGTGCTAGCCTGCAAATTTTACTCCAAAATACAGTCTGGAAGAACTTTAGATAAAACTATTACCAAGTTTGGTGAAAATAAATTAATTCAAGTAAAAGGTTTGACAACTTTCTGAAGCGACATTCTGACAATAAAATTACATTTGTGTACAAATATTGGGGTCTTTTGTTAAGCTAATTTTAATCAAGCAAGCAATCCTGATAATACAAATTCCGAAATGTGATTAATCTAATTTATAAACTCATTAATTTGACAGCCCTAGTCATAATATGTGACCGAGTCACCTGCGACATGCGTTAAAAAGCAGAGTTACAAACCCATTTACTGTACGGAATTGGAACAACAAGCTATACAGACAGTCCAATTATAAAATTGTATTGAGTAAGGGTGAAAACACAAATTCTAAAAAATATATATAATTAGGCGCCAATTCTTCCTAATGTTATTGTTGTGGCAAACACTTTATAGGAAACACTGCAATAAGATATATCCATTCGGTTTAATCTGGCTGTCATCATTATACGTCATAAATCTTTAACTCCACAGTTTTTTATTTTAAAGTAATTTTAACAAACCTAACTGTCGTAAAAATAAATTAACTAATAACACCAAGTCTTTATTAACTTCAGTGATGAATGACAAAGGTATACTACATACAAAATTCATGTTGCTAAGCTGCAATTAGTTAGTTAGTTCAGATTACTTCTGATGTGTAACATGTAAATTGGCACCGGATTGTGAATATGCACAAAAACTAATCAGAAAGCCAAATAACAAAACCAAATTAATCAAAGGTTTGTGAGGTTCAATGTTTCTTTCGGGGTGGTGTTTCAAATTTTCATCTGACCGGTTTTCTCCATGTTGGTAAAATTCTATATTGGCATTCGACTCCTATGGTTCATCATAAAAAAACATTTCATCAAAATCAAATCGCTGCACATTATTGCTTTGTCATGTATCATTGTGTGGCATTGTTACTTCACTTTGACGAAAGATGAAGTAAAAGCAAAATATCATTTGTAAGATTGAATGACCTTTACATAAAAGTAAAGATGGCGCAGTAGACAGAGGGGAGAGAGAGGATTAGAGACAATAAGAGAGGGGAGGGGGTGGTTAAATCATGGAGAAATAGACAGTGCCTAAGGGAAGTTTTTGTTCTGAAAAAAACCCCCAGAATGCTATCACTAAACTGGGATGTCTTACCCAACTCTCTCTGCTCTCATTATTTTGGACCCACCCACACCCACGTGAGCGTAATTGCCCTCCGTTCTAAGCCCACTCCCTTTTAAGAACTGTACGTGGAACATAAGAACATGTTCTTCCCAGACAAATAGTGTGTGTCAACGAAAGAGTGTCATGGTCATCATAAAGTCCTGGTTAATTATTATCAATGCTCACACGTGAACAGGAAGAAGACTTAACGCTTGTTGCAATGTTTGGTTGTACACACAGCAACACAAAGTGACATTTCTTTGTCATTTCTACTCAAAATAACAACTCAACACAAATATTTTTAATGCAGACGTACATCATGTTCACCATTAACTCTAATGATTTGGGTCAAGTTGTCCCAGTTTTTCTGTTGTATGACTTGTTTTAAGACCGTTCCTTCACAATCGTAATGATGTATTGATTTCCTACATGCTTAGAGGGGCTGTTAGCAACTTCCTCAATAGTATATTTTTTAAACCAAAAATGATAACAACACCCCTGGGAAGCTTATGTTACAGAACATATCATTTTCACAATATTTTACTAATTTCGTATCATTATATTGAATAAAAAATTCTTGTTACTCCAATAAATGTGTCTGGCGTTCAAGGTACCAATTCCCGGTACCAGGGAATAAATACTGTTTTACTCGACAGTACCATTTGTCCGTACACTGCGTGAGTTTTATGGGTTAATAAACACTGATTTGTTAAATAATAATAATCACATTTTTAAAAAATTCAACATTTAGCAGTGAGCTGGTAATGATAAATGTGGTGTCCAGTGGTTGTATCTTGTTTTATTACACTTCTGAGTCACATTTGCAAGTATTTATATAGAAGACTTTGCATGCAGTAACAATTCCAAGACATTAAATGGTAGTAGTGTATATGACTACGGCAGGGGTAGGGAACCTATGGCTCGCGAGCCAGATGTGGCTCTTTTGATGACTGCATCTGGCTCTCAGGTAAATCTGAGCTGGCATTGCTTGACACGATAAGTAATGAATAATTCCACTTGTAATCACAGTGTTAAAAATAATGTTGAAAATATAAAACATTCTCATGTATTTTTAAACCATGCATCCGTTTCTACCGCACCTGTTCAAGAAGTGTTAATGGTAAGAAGTTATTTATTTATTATGGGTTAGTGTGGGGC
The DNA here is from genome assembly GCF_033978795.1 of Nerophis ophidion. Taxonomy (NCBI): domain Eukaryota; kingdom Metazoa; phylum Chordata; class Actinopteri; order Syngnathiformes; family Syngnathidae; genus Nerophis; species Nerophis ophidion. The sequence goes on along the minus strand of NC_084617.1, from coordinate 57,676,389 downwards.
TTGCTCTCATGGGGGGTCTTCACACCACCAAGCACAGACATGAGAGCCTGTTTCAGGGTTACAATATTGTTTTATTTTTCAATAGTTTCCAGCAGTTGTCTTTTTCTCTTTCGTTCTCGCTCGCACTCTGGCTCCAGCTCCAACCCTGTCTCTCCTCCTGGCTGCTGCTTGTAACAGAGCGACAGGTGATTAGATAACAATGCCCATCTGGGCCATCCACGCACCTGTCGCAGGCCCGCAGGCCACGCCCCCTCCACAGTTAGCTTCAGAATTCCAATGTTATTACAAAGAATAAGAGACCTATTATACTCTAGAAATGTTGGTCTTACTTAAAAATGCACGCGTTTAGTTGTGTTCAGTGTTGAAAAAAATATTATATGGCTCTTACGGAAATGCATTTCAAAACATTTGGATTCTTGGCTCTCTCAGCCAAAAAGGTCCCCGACCCCTGGACTACGGTGTGTTGCCTAGTCAGGAAGTAGTCTTTGCCATTAAGCTGAAACTAACCTTTTGACGCGGCCTAGAAAGGGTTTACACTCAGTATTGTACTTATTACACACCAGATGTTTGTTTGTAAGGTGCAGCATCTTGGTTGTAGTTTTCAATACCAAATTTGAAGGAGTTTAAATTGCCATGCAAAATCGCTAATGCTTATCACTAGCATGTTTATGGCAAATCCAATGTGAATAGCATCAAGCAAGTGCATTTTAAAAGTTGCGCTTAACTGTATGTTCGAGCATTTGCTATCAGGCATACTTGCTTTTTTGGCATAGAAAATTGTAACTTGACTATAGTCAGTCCGACTTGATTCTGTTTAGAGTGCTACTTGAGTGGTTGTTTTGCCGAGTCTGCAACTAGACGTGATGTCTCGTGAAACAAAAGATATCGAAATATGGCACCTTTTTTGATTTTGCGTAAACCCATACCTGTTAACATTGACGAAATACGGTCGGTGCCTATTAAAGTACCAAATTTGGTACCTGTGCAAACTCACCGCTGTCCACATGTGCACGCACACAAAAACAGTCAAAGAGAAGTAAATAACAATTTGTAATGTTGTGTTGTTGTTACCAAAGGGCTATACTTTTCAATTACAAATAACTTTAGTAGCTTAACATTGCTAAATTGCTATCGTTCGCTGACCTTGCACAAAGCTAATGTGCCGGCATGTGTGTTACGCAGGAACATAGTTTACATGCTAAAATCCGGATGAGGACAGGAAATATTGCCGACAACACTCAGGAAAGTAATGCCCTTTTGGCATCAGCGTATAGGTTTCAAACATCCTCTTTAACATGTCCAAAAATGATTAGGAAGAAGGAGTTATTTAATCCCATACCCCTTCGTCATGTCCCAGCAATTACTAATTTTTAGTTCACTTCCTGTGATTTAATGATACCATTTTCCATGTTCAAATAATCCATGTATTCTTTTACTGAAATGGGATTGGACAAGTGAGAAATTAGATTTTCTTTAGTGGCATTTTTTCTCATTGTTGCATGTCTGCAGTTTGAAATGTCAAGCCCTTTTCATAATGTTTATTTTTTTTAAACTTGCTGTTCCTTGTACGTCGATTGTTCCGATTGAACATATTGTTATACAACATGGGATTCATTTATTACTCAAGATGGAATTGGATTTTGGTTAAATTACCTTAAAGCTCTCTGAAGTGTGAAGCGACTGGGATGAATATCAGCACCTCCAAGTCCGAGTCCATGGTTCTCGCCCGGAAAAGGGTGGAGTGCCACCTCCGGGTTGGGGAGGAGACCCTGCCCCAAGTGGAGGAGTTCAAGTACCTAGGAGTCTTGTTCACGAGTGAGGGAAGAGTGGATCGTGAGATCGACAGGCGGATTGGTGCGGCGTCCTCAGTAATGCGTACGCTGTATCGATCCGTTGTGGTGAAGAAGCAACTGAGCCGGAAGGCAACGCTCTCAATTTACCGGTCGATCTACGTTCACATCCTCACCTATGGTCATGAGCTTTGGGTCATGATCGAAAGGACAAGATCACGGGTACAAGCGGCCGAAATGAGTTTCCTCCGCCAGGTGGCGGGTCTCTCCCTTAAAGATAGGGTGAGAAGCTCTGTCATCCGGGAGGAACTCAAAGTAAAGCCGCTGCTCCTCCACATCGAGAGGAGCCAGATGAGGTGGTTCGGGCATCTGGTCAGGATGCCACCCGAACGCCTCCCTAGGGAGGTGTTTAGTGCACGTCCAACCGGTGGGAGGCCACGGGGAAGACCCAGGACACGTTGGGAAGACTATGTCTGGCCTGGGAACGCCGCAGGATCCCCCGGGAAGAGCTGGACGAAGTGGCTGGGGAGAGGGAAGTCTGGGCTTCCCTGCTTAGGCTGCTGACCCGCGACCCGACCTTGGATAAGTGGAAGAAGATGGATGGATGGATGGATGGATGGATGGACCTTAAAGCTCCGTTAATTGCCAGTATTACTTCAGCTCTTGTGACCTTTGCTGTTGTGTCTCCTCATGTGTAGTTAGTGTGTGTGTCAGGTGCTCCCAGCTGATATAAAGTGACTGAGCATCTCCTTGGTTACAGCAGACGACCCATTAGGCATAAATAGATTTAATGGTAGTGTGTACAGGACTTATTGTCTCATAAAAGGCACTGCCAAATAGATCAATGCATCATTGTTATTTTTTATTTTTGGATTATTATTTAGCAATGTATTTCCAAGGCTTTGATAGTGCAAGAATTAGACTAGTCCTGTCTTGTTGGGTCAACAAATTATTGGCACAGTGAGCTTTAGTGATTTTTTTTTTCTGTTTTTGGAAATTTGACAATGGGACCTCCAAAGTTAAACAATTGATTTCCAATTTAATCGAATTTGCCCTCAGTTTTACTATTCAAAATGATCAGTTTCAGCGTCAAGCTGTCATCATCAATAAAACCAATTTTTTTAATGACGCAGGAACATTTTCAGTATATAATTGAATTAAATGTTGTTGTTTTTTTAAAATAAGGAAGATACAGTTAAACTAGGTATGTAAAAAACGTTAACTGCGGTAAAATTTCCGACTGTTAGTTTTCCCGTTTTAAATTAAAATGATGGAAAAACTGTGATTGATAAATGCACTTTGATAAACTCATTGACTAATTTGTGCCAGCTCGCTAGCCTAATTGCTAACATGAAAACAAGAGACATTAACGTATTTCCCCATTAAGCAATTTAAACTTATGTAAACACATTTTGAGTTTGAGTACATGCACTCTGCTTGCCTGTGCCGTCCTGTCTGTTCTGGGGCCTAAAGTAACAACAGTAGCTTGGCTTTCCTACTAAAAATATATGTATAAGTTCAAATCCAGAAAACGGCATGAGTAATATGTTGACGTATTAAAGTCTTCGGACACACAAATCCAATAGAAATAGAATAGAATAGAAAGTACTTTATTGATCCCTGGGGGATCAAGCACATTTCTTTGTTACATTGCATCCATCCATCTATTTACTACCGGTTATTCCCTTTGGGGTCACGGGGGGCGCTGGTGCCTATCTCAGCTATTGCAATCAACTTGAAATCTTCTGCAGACGTGTGAGTGGCTTGGCACGCCCCCTTATAAATGCACAAATCATATTCAAAGTAGCAATGTGCTGCAGCTCGGCACGGTCTGACCAATCACAATTCAGTAGGAGATGCTTACTTCTCGTGTTTTGGGTGAACTGTAGAGCAATTGTCAGCTTGATATCGCTGTGTCTCCGAGAACTGAACACAAGCTGAAACAAAAAAAGAAATATTCGTGTCTGGAAGAAAGTGTAGAAAAAAATTTGATGTGCGTGGGCAGAACTGACTCGGGGAAATTAGTGCTGCACCCTGTTTGAAAAGATAGGTGCTACAATGATACATAAACTTGAGAAGAGGCAGCTGACTCTGATTACCCCAATGTGAATATAATGTGTCTAATTCACAGTAGGCTATTCACATCAGTCAGATTACAGTTTAATGTGTAGGCTACAACGGTGACTCTATTAGCCAAATTTTCCAAGCGTTTATCATCTTTTAGAATTATGTATATAAAAAAAAAAAGACCTGTGTTCTTGTCTCATAAGGATTGTGAACAATGGGGGAGGGGGAATATGTGCAGTTCCCCTTTAAATATGCCAGCATATCACAAAAGATACGAAAAAATAATTTGACTTTTGTTTAATGACTCAATTTATTAACTTAACGACTACCCTCTATTGCTGTCCCACTGACATGGCCAAGGAGTCCCAGGATCACGTTTTGACAGCGATAGATGGCGGAATGATTGCCTGGATCAGTGGTTCTCAAATGGGGCTACGTGTACCTCTGGGGTACTTGAAAGTATGCCAAGGGGTACGTGATATTTTTTTTAAAATATTCTAAAAATAGCAACAGTTCAAAAATCCTTTATATATATTGAATAATACGTCAACAAAATATGAATGTAAGTTCAAAAACTTTGAAAAGAAATGCAACAATGCAATATTCAGTGTTGACCGCTAGATTTTTTGTGGACATGTTCCATAAATATTGATGTTAAAGATTTCTTTTTTTGTGAAGATATGTTTAGAATGAAGTTGATGATTCCAAATGGATCTCTATTACAATCCCCAAAGAGGGCACTTTAAGTTGATGATTACTTCTATGTGTAGAAATCTTTATTTATAATTGAATCACTTGGTTTTTTTTCAACAAGTTTTTAGTTATTTTTATATCTTTTTTTTCCAGATAGTTCAAAAAAAGACCACTACAAATGAGCAATATTTTGGACTGTTATACAATTTAATAAATCACAACAAAGTGCTGTATTTTACTTCTTTATCTCTTTTTTCCAACCAAAAATGCTTTGCTCTGATTAGGGGGTACTTGGATTAAAAAAATGTCCATAGGGGTACATCACTGAAAAAAGGTTGAGAACCACTGGCCTAGATAAATTAATATGTCCTCACAAATATTTATATGAATATGAAACATTAAATGCATTGGGAAAATGGGGAGGGGGGTAATTGTTCATATGTTTCTGACATTCTGATGTGCACATCAATCAGTCTGAGAAGTATAAAAATTGGCACTTTTTTTGTGAACTTCTACCCAGCATCACCTTTGTGTGTTGCTAAAGTATCCACAGCCTGTAGAAATGTATGTACTGCACCTATAGAGTTTGCGTGAGTCAGCGCACATGTCTACGACCACGTTAGTCTTGATACATCTCAACTTTGCTGTGAATAATGGCAAACGGCAGGTTTTAATGCGCATGCAAGTTTGTTGCGCGAGGCCCAGTTCTCTATGTCCGACGATTCAACTGTGAGTTTAATAGTCAAATCAGAAACCTCTGAATTGAGAATGTCGAATGGTTTACGATTCTAAGACACCCCTAATTAATTTACTAAAATACAAGTGTCTTTTTTTAACAGAGAAACCTGGAAATGGAGCCGGACAACATGAGCCAAAGCCAGATGGCAGCAGACGACCCTAATAGAGCAGCAGGCACAGTGATGTCTCAAACAACCACACCGAATCCATCAGATCCAACACGTGAGCCCACCGCTGGGCCACATGCCGCTATTGCCAGGCCTCGTCGGCCACAGAGGAGTACCAGAGTAGAAGGTTCTCTCGACATATCCGAACCCAAAGCGGAGCCCACAACAGTGGACAACCAGGGCCAGTGTGCTCCTGATGGCGCGGCAGCAAGTCGCGCAAAACCTGCTTTCAGACCCTCGGGGGACAAACCGAGCATCAAGACTGGTCCTAAAGGTCCAGGACACCAGGCGATCAGAGCTGCCTCAGTGCCCCACCCACCTGCCAACAGGCCTTTACCCTCTCACCTGAACCCTCACACCCAGAGAGCTCTGTCGGTTGCAGGAACTGCTGACACTCAGGCCCAGACTGTGGAGGATTTCAGGTAAGTTGACTGATGTTTCAGAGCACTCTTGTCCTAACATGTCTCCAGTGAAGAACTAGACAAGATTATTGACATCATTTCACACTGGGGAATTCAGGCAATATAGAAACACAATGCTGTTTTCAAGTATTTGAGTGTTGTTATTGACTTAACAGTCCATGTAATATACATTAATCCGACACATTATTACAGTGAAGGGAAACAATATCATCCACTAGCAAAGTTTTAAATAGCTCAAAATATTTGTGTATCATTCAAAACATCACAACTGATACATATTAGCTATTTATCAGATGACGGACTTGATGCTCGGCAGAATTTGTGGAGCACATTTGTGAACAATAATAAAACAGGTTAGCGACCACCTCAAGTAGATGCACCGAACAAAAATAAAACACTTGTTTTTGTTTTTATGAGTTGAGCTCTTAGATCTAAAACTTTTACGATATACACAAAATACCTATTCCTCTCAAATATTGTTCACAAATCTGTCTAAATCTGTGTTAATAAGTATTTCTTCTTTACCAAGAGAATCCATTTTATCTCACAGGTGTGGCATATCAAGATGCTGATTAAACAGCATGATTATTGCACATGTGTGCTTGAGGCTGCCCACAATAAAAGACCACTCTGAAACGAGCAGTTTTATCACACAGCAGAATGCCACGGATGTTGCAGGTTTTGAGGGACCGTGCAATTGGCATGATGACTGCAAGAATGTCCACCAGAGCTGTTGCCCTTGAATTGAATGTTAATTTTTCTACTATAAGCCATCTCAAAGGTGTTTCAGAGAATTTGGCAGTACATCTATCCGGCCTCACAACCGCAGACCATGTGTAACCACATCAGCCCAGGACTTCCTCATCCAGCAGGTGCACCTCCATGATCGTCTGAGACCAACCATCCGGACAGCTGTTGCAACAATTGGTTTTCATAACCAAATCCTTTCTGCATAAACTGTGAGAAACCGTCTCAGAAACAGTCTCAGGGAAGCTCATCTGCATGCTTGTCGTCGTCATCGGGGTCTCAACCTGACTGCAACTTGTCGTTGTAACCAACTTGAGTGGGCAAATGCTCACATTCGATGGTGTCTGGCACAAGGGAGAGGTGTTCTCCTCACCAATGAATAACGGTTTTCACTGTTCAGGGCAGATGGCAGAGAGCGGTTTGCTGATGTTAATGTTGTGAATCGAGTGGCCCATGATGGGGGTGGGAGGTTATGGTATGGGCAGGCGTATGTTATGGACATCGAACGCAAGTGCATTTTATTGATGGCATTTTAAATGCACAGAGATACCGTGACGAGATCTTGAGGCCCATTGTTGTGCTGTTCGAACAAGACCATCACTGCATGTTGCAACGTTCAGTACACAAGTCCTGGAGGTTGAAAATATCCCATTTCTTGCATGGCCAGCATAATCACCGGACATGTCACCCATTGAGAATGATTGGGATGCTCTGGATCGTGTATACGATGGCGTGTTTAGGTTCCTGCCAATATCCAGCAACTTCGCATAGCCATTGAAGAGTGGACCAACATTCCACAGGCTACTATCAACAACCTGTTTAAATCTATGCATAGGAGATGTGTTGCACTGAGTTAGGCAAATGGTGGTCACACCAGATACTAGACTGCTTTTCTGACACCCCCCACCCCAATAAAACAAAACTGCACATTGAAGCGTGGCCTGTAATTTGTGGGCAGCCTATCGCACACCTGTGCAATAATCATGTTGTTTAATCAGCATCTGGATATGCCACACCTGTGATGTGGGATAGATTATTTTGACAAAAAAGAAATGCTCACGAACACAGATTTAGACAGATTTGTGAACATTATTTGAGAGGAATAGGTCTTTTGTGTATATAGGAAGAGTTTTAGATCTTAGAGTTCAACACATGAAAAATGGGAGCAAAAAAAGTGTTGTTTGTACGGTATTTTTGTTTAGTATAGTTCCAATGACCGACTATTACACACTGACAATTCTGCACGAACAGAACATCAGCCCGGCACACTTCATTTTGCTGAATAACTGCTTCATATCAAATATAAAATACTGTACATATTACAATGAAATACAGAGTAGAGTCGCCCCAGGTTAAGATGCCTTGTCGAAGACTTCATAATAATTGTGATTAAATGTTTTGTAACTAAGAGGTTTTTTTAGGGATGTTCCGATCAGGGTTTTAAGTCTGCCAATTATGATACCAATGTTCCAAGAGTGACATTGTCCAAAATCAATACCGTGACTGATCACTTATATTAACTGTACATTTTTCACATACAGTGGGGCAAAAAAGTATTTAGTCAGCCACCGATTGTGCAAGTTCTCCCACCTAAAATGATGACAGAGGTCTGTAATGTTCATCATAGGTACACTTCAACTGTGAGAGACAGAATGTGGAAAAAAAATCCAGGAATTCACATTTTAGGAATTTTAAAGAATTTATTTGTAAATTATGGTGGAAAATAAGTATTTGGTCAACCATTCAAAGCTCTCACTGATGGAAGGAGGTTTTGGCTCAAAATCTCACGGTACATGGCCCCATTCATTCCTTCCTTAACACGGATCAATTGTCCTGTCCCCAATCACATTGTCTATAAATGCCTTTTGCAGTCGATGACGTGATATATATATATATATATATATATATGTATATATATATATATATATATGTATATATATATATATATATATATATATATATATGTATATATATGTATGTATATGGCTGGCTGCGGTGAACGCCAGTCTCTCTCTCTCTCTCTCTCTCTCTCTCTCTCTCTATCTATATATATATATATATATATATATATATAGGCAGCCTGGCCCTCGGCCAAATTATTTTAACCCAATGCGGCCCCCTGGTCAAAAAGTTTGGGGACCCCAGGTTTTAATAGTAAATTTATGTCAAGAACCTCAGCAAAAATATGCGCTCTTACTAAAATAATACCGAAAGTGTGCAGGAAATAATAAAAAGATTAGGCTGAAGTAGGTATGTATTTTTGCCTTATCTTTCATTTTAAGCGTGAGTGAAGAATGCACTACCAGAAGAATGCACTACCAGTCCTAAAGAGAATGAGATGATACAGTGTTATCTGCTCACAGATGGTACCTGGTGGTTGTTTTAGCACACTTCAGCTCGTCCTGGATAGTCCCACTCCTTTGATTCAGTCACAGGATTCTCACAGCAATAAGGCAAAAATACAACCTTACCTACTGTATAAATTAATCTCATATCAGTGTCTTTGCCAACAGGGTGCACATCATCACCTGGAACGTGGGTTCGGCCACGCCCCCTGATGACATCACCTGCTTGCTGGGTTTGAATGTAGGTGATGGAAACACAGACATGTACATCATCGGGTGAGTGTTCCACAGTGACAGCAGTGCCTTTTCACATAACGACTGACATGAAGCATCTGTCCATGTGGTTGTGACTACATCAAGACAATTCTTACTAATGAGCCGTCTCTCTCTCTGCTCTGAACGATGATCAAAGACTCCCTTTTCTGTTTGCGCCCCCTGACCTCTGTGCATTGTGATGTATGTCTCCAAGGCTGCAGGAAGTGAACTCTATGATTAACAAACGGCTGAAAGATGTCCTCTTCACGGACCAGTGGAGCGAGGTCTGCATGGAGAGACTCAGCCCCTTTGGATACGTGCTGGTCAGTAATAGTTTTTGGTTAGGAACATGTGTCCACGTATTAGAAATGCACTTCCTTTTCCATTCATGAGCTCCTTGCTCCTTGTTTACTGCTCTATTGCTGCCACGACTCATTTTGTTCCCTGAGCAAGAAATAGTGGTGATGTATTATAACAACCGTGTAATGTTTGCGTGTCCGCTATCTTCCGCTCGTTGTGTAACGTCGAAACGCCCGTTGTATGCACTTTGAACGAGCCAAGAACTGCTTCTACATAGATATTAATACTCAGAAATAACTGACCGTCTCAAAAACAAAGGATTTATACCTCATTTTACATGATGTATAGCAGGGTTCACCAACCTTTTTGAAACCGAGAGCTACTTCTTGGGTACCGATTAATGCGAAGAGCTACCAGTTTGATACACACTTAAGTCAATTGCCAGAAATAGCCCATTTGCTCAATTTACCTTTAATAAATAAATATATATATATAAAAATATGGGTATTTCTGCCTGTCATTCCATCGAACATTTTTTTTTTCTTTTACGGAAGGTTTTTTGTAGAGAATAAATGATGAAAAAAACACTTAATTGAACGGTTTAAAAGAGGAGGAAACAGGGAAAAAAAAAAGAAAATTAAATTTTGAAACATAGTTTATTTTCAATTTCGACTCTTCCATCCATCCATTTTCTACCGCTTATTCCCTTTTGGGGTCGCAGGGGGTGCTGGCGCCTATCTCAGCTACAATCGGGCGGAAGGCGGGGTACACCCTGGACAAGTCGCCACCTCATCGCAGGGCCAACACAGATAGACACTTTAAAATTCAAAATTCAACCGAAAAAAAGAAAAGAAAAACTATCTAATTCGAATCTTTTTGAAAAAATTAAAATAATATTTATGGAACATCATTAGTAATTTTTCCTGATTAAGATACATTTTAGAATTTTGATGACATGTTTTAAATAGGTGAAAATCTAATCTGCACTTTGTTAGAATAAATAACAAATTGGACCAAGCTATATTTCTAACAAAGACAAATCATTATTTCTTCTAGATTTTCCAGAACAAAAATTTTAAAAAGAAATTCAAAAGACTTTGAAATAAGAATTAAATTTGATACTAGAGATTTTCTAGATTTGCCAGAATATTTTTTTTGAATTTTTAACAGAATAAGTTTGAAGAAATATTTCACAAATATTCTTCGTCAAAAAAACAGAAGCTAAAATGAAGAATTAAATTAAAATGTATTTATTATTCTTTACAATTAAAAAAAAATACTTGAACATTGACTTAAATTGTCAGGATAGAAGAGGAAGGAATTTAAAAGGTAAAAAGGTATATGTGTTTAAAAATCCTAAAATATTTTTTAAGGTTGTATTTTTTTCTCTAAAATTGTCTTTCTGAAAGTTATAAGAAGCAAAGTAAAAAAATTAAAGAATTTGTTTACACAAGTGAGGACCAAGTCTTTAAAATATTTTCTTGGATTTTTAAATTCTATTTGAATATTTGTCTCTCTTAGAATTAAAAATGTCGAGCAAAGCGAGACCAGCTTGCTAGTAAATAAATACAATTTAAAAAATAGAGGCAGCTCACTGGGAAGTTTTTAGAACAGGCCAGCGGGCTACTCATCTGGTCCTTACGGGCTACCTGGTGCCCACGGGCACCACGTTGGTGAACCCTGATGTATAGGATTGAGATATTTTCCAGTTTTATTTGCACTGACCTTTTTTGGGTCCTGATTGATTGATGTCATTAAACAATTTGTACGGTACATGTACGTATATTTGTCATTTCCAGGCTATAGAATGCACCTTATTATAAGCCACACCAATGTAATTTTAGGACAAATTTTATTTTGTACATATATTTGCCGCAAAAGTCTTTAAGTTGGAGGTGAAAAAATTGAAACATGTTATTTTTTACAAAGGCACTGGTGTTCGTTTACAAATAAAAAAACAAAAAAACGTTCCTGTAACACAACATACTAGAGTCTACTAGAGAGCGCTGTCTTCGTCGTACTCCTCATTCTCCTCGTACTGCACGCTAAAATTTCTCAAGTCGTTTTCGTGGGCATGCGGCGGTCCAGCCTTTTGGTGTATTTCTATTTTGTGTGGCAGGTTTTTACTTTTTCAATGGCCAGGTCAATCGTCTTTGGCTTTGGGGCTGTGTTGTGTGCATTTAGTCGTTTCTTCTCAGTGATGAGTGTGTAGCCTGCTAAATGGTTGACTGAATAGGCCTGGGCTGATAACAGATTTGGCTCGACGATATATTGTCCCACAAATTATTGGCGATAAATTAGGGTGTACGCCGCCTTCCGCCCGATTGTAGTCCCCCGCGACCCCGAAGGGAATAAGCGGTAGAAAATGGATGGATGGATGGAAATTATTTTATTGTTAGCAATATTTTGTGACCAAATAAGCACTAATGTAATCATAATATGTTATAATAAAATATAAGCAACCCTTTTGAACTCAATAAACTTATTTCTTGTGACTTGTATTTTTTACCTCTATGAACGGAAGGTTACAATTTTTTTGTAGCCATTACAGCACTCGCTCATCCGTTTGTGGTGATGGGTTCATGTGGCTCATTTGGTTTGAAGCCGAAATATTGCGCACACACAACTCAGGAAATGTTTAGCTTTGCAGTCATCAATGTTCCTACTTATTTTTGTTATTTTGCGGTGATTCTCACGAGCGAATCGCAACTAGCGAGGCAAGATCTATGTCTGCAGATTCTGAGTGTAAGATAGCAGTTTCGCTCTACGCCAGGGGTCGGCAACTTTTACAACTCAAAGAGCCATTCCGACCCGTTTCACAAAATGAGGAAGACAATGGGAGCCGCAACTATTCTCGCCAATATCTGCTGGTGATCACCCAGATGACAAGAATAAGGGCATGCTATGAAGCCATTGCCTTAAACACCTTCTACAACATGTACAAACTGCTTGCCAGTCCAGCAACATGTTGTGAGAGGCTTCTGCAGATGCACGCACACGACTGGAAGGCATACTGGGTGACACAGAGTACACTGATGGTTGTGATATAAACAACTTTAACACTCCTACTAGAATAACCCCCCCCCCTGCGTGGTTGAGGTGGGCGGGGTTTGGTGCTCGCGGGGTGTATAACATAGTCAGAATTTATCATGGATGCAAAGGATTCTGGGTATTTTCTGTGTTGCGTTTATGTTGTGTTACTGTGAGGATTTTCTCCCGAAATGTGTTTGTCATTCTTCTTTTGTGTGGGTTCACAATGTGGCGCATATTAGTAGGAGTGTTTAAGTTGTTTATATCACAACCGTCAGTGTACTCTCTGTCCCCCAGTATGCCTTGCAATCTCATACATGTGCCGATAGAAGCAGCGAAATGCATTTGTCCGGTCGGCACGCAATTAGCATTCCACGAATGGCGGGCGTGATGACATTCAAGAGGACGCAAATAGCATTCCGTGAATGGCGGGTGTGATGACGTTCAAGAGGATGTTAAGAGTAATATCATCACGGCACGCCCTTAATATTGTAGTCCGAGTGAAAATGGGAGAACGTTGACTCCGGGTGATGTCCGGGAGAAGCAGTGAATTCCGGAATCTCCCCAGTGAAAATTGGAGAACGTTGACTACGGGTGATGTCCGGGAGAGGCATTGAATTCCGGAATCTCCCCGCAACAATCTGGGGTGTCGACGATTGTGCAGCTGAGCCGCATCAGAGTTGCCAAAGAGCCGCATGCGGCTCCGGAGTCACGGGTTGCCGACCCCTGCTCTACGCCCACCGAGACAAAGATGGTGGATAACTGCAGTCCTGGCATTATGGGCGGCGCCCTGGAAGCTGTTTGTTATTTATTTATTTATTTATTTATTTATTTATTTTTACATTGGAGCAGGTAAAACAAGACGATAACTAATCAAAACAAAAGCACATTGACTAAGACAATAATTCATTTAACTTTCATCTAAGTTAATGTACAAAAAGGAGACAAAAATGTTGACGGAAACAAAATCCAATCATATTTAATTTTGTCTTGTCGATGGGTGGGTACAAGTTCGCAATCACGGCGTTCTTAGAAAGAAGGTTGGAAATTAGGTATGAAGAAGAGCCGAGCAGATGATTTTCCTTGTGAGATGAGGAAGTCGCCGGCAAAAACAAAATATGTGGATTTAACAAGTTCCACATCATAATATGTGTACAACTTGGATGAAGTGAAAAGTACACGTTTCATTTTTACTGCTGTGACACTATCATGTTGATGTGCTAAAATCAATTTGCGGTTTTGAAGTTACATATACATACAATATTTACTGTTACTTGTTCTTACTTAGACTTGATTCCTTCCATTCCTTGCAGAGCATTGGGCAGCAACAGCAGACCTCAATTTCAATCTGTCCATAGCGAGACTTTTTGCCTCTTCACCAGTTCAGTCCCATTGACTGCAGATCATTTGTGATCGTTTTCCCCCATGTGGTCACAGGCCTACCCCTTTCCCTTTTACCTTTAGTGCGGACTTTAGTTGTCTTACCCCCTCTAACCTTAAGGTGTGGACACACCTTAAGGTTATTTGTTCACTTACATAATAAATAGTAATAACGTTTTTGGTTGTATTCTTTAAATCAATGTATTTTTGGTTGCCAACAAGTGATTCAACATATTTTGATATTGACACATTTCATGTGTGCATAAATTATTCCATAGTGACATATGACAATAATGTACTGTTTAAGTGTTGAAGTACCTTTTTAATAAACTTAAATAAACCCCTAAAGGCAATTTAGTGATTGCCCAAAAATGATTCAAAGTAATATTTTGATATGGACACATCTTATTTGTGCATCTCCTCAGGGTGTTCTAGTAATATATCAATCAAGCAATCAATGTTTATTTATACAGCCCTAAATCACAAGTGTCTCAAAGGGCTGCACAAACCACAACGACATCCTCGGTACAGATCCCACATTAGGGCAAGGAAAAACTCACCCCACTGTAATGTCGGTGACGGTGACTATGAGAAACCTTGGAGATTACCGCATATAATATATGCACAGATGACATGTTTCAATATCACAATATTACTTTGAGTCACATTTTTGCAACTAAGAATGCATTGGTTTAATGACTACATCCTTTATACTTTACTTTTTTCTTAATACTTTCGGAATATGTATTACCGGTATATGCATGAACAGTTAATTTTGTATGTAGCTTTCAAACAAGAAAGAGATTTTAAGCGCATCAACAGCAAATCACTGACAGTCCTTTACAATCTCATTAATGCCATAGAAATGGACAACTCTTTAATTTTTCGGACACAATAAGGGCCTAAGTATTTTCAAATACATATCCTTTCAATAACCACAAATATAATAATAATCAGTTGTGGACAGACCATGCCCCGGCAGTGGAGCATCAATTTTTGGCAGAGGACTCCCTGACAAAATGGAACGCTCCCTCTTAAATGTTTTTCTGCTCCCGGGTCTGGAAGATTGACAAGAGGCTTTTCTTTGTTAATTTAATTCTACTGTTAAATAAATGCACTCGGGTGCTTTGAGCAAAGCAGTGAGTGAACCCTCTTTCTCCCTGTTAAAAAGCGCAAGACTAACAAACACACACAAACATAGCAATTAATTAATGCTGGCAAAGTTATTGAGTACATTTTCATTTGTTTGATTAATCGACCTAGGCCTATGATTTATTATGTAAGTGTATTTGATTCAATGTGAACTATTTCATTATTCCACCGTAACCCATTAAGCAATTCCATTGGTGTGAAGTGATGAGGTTAATTTTATTGCTGGCATGTGAAGCGTCTGAACCCGTAAAAGTCCATTAATTAGCCGCAGCATTGTTTAAAACACAGTGTTCAAAGTGTGGGGAAAAAGTAACGGCTTAAAGTTTTTTTTAAAAGTTGAGGATGACCGGTGAGATACATTTTGGCCCTCTACAACCCTGCTTCTCTAGATGTATTCAAATGTGTTTTTTTCTTAGTCTTGAAGGTTAAAACAATTATTATGCTAAATACAGGCAGGTCTTTATCATTCTGAGAGGTATTTATATTTTTTGTCTTGGATTTAGTTAAATGCAAAATAGGAGAAAACCATATTAAATAATACCATATTGCATGAGATCTATCTTGGTTGTAAAAGGATGTCTGCTGCAGTTGGGTGAGTGAGCGACTTAATCATCTCTTGGAGCCTAAATCAGCTGTCGAACTGGAAGAGTGAGACAAACGTCTCCCAGGGTGCTGTTTTATTTCTGGATCGCTATGTTGATGGGCCTCTGACAACAGCCCTGACGTTGTCCTCCAGCTATCATGGTCAGCTAAAGGGTGCTCGAAATGACGTTAATGTGGATTATTTGTTTGGCTCTCAACATGAGGCAGTTACAATGTGGGGTTAGGGAGATTCTTGGCATTTGACAAATATCTGAGAGAGACTATACACTTCGTGTCTGAACGTCAGCCAAACTTAAACCGTAGCGGAGTGTGAACATAATATATAATTGATGTGAACTTCACCGCAGTTGCAGTTAGTTGGTCCAAAGTAATATATAATTCATGATAGTATTGCTATTGAATGTGTAGAAGTCTCCTGTCCAAAGGCAAAACCCAGTAACTCAATTTTGGTCAAAACTGAGCTGATAATAATTTTGGAGTTCCTAGGTGATATGCTTTACATTAATATATGCGATATTGTAATTTGTTCCGTAATTAAGCTGTTACGTGCATGGCAGGACCTAGCAACTACCACAACTACCGCCTGCTGTACAAAATAAAATGTGTCCTCTTCACTTTCTCCCAGGTTATTAATAGACCTGGGCCGATAACAAAATTTGTTTGACGATATATTGTTCTACGAATTATTGCCGATAAACAATATTATTGCTATTATTTTTATAAATAACAAATAACCACTGATGTAATGATAATGATATATCTTTTCAAATGCAATAAACGTGTATTTCTTGTGTATTTTAATATTGTAATTGGAATAAAAACGTTTAAATCTTCATGTTAAATAAAACAAATAGCAGTTGAATA
Source organism: Nerophis ophidion (assembly GCF_033978795.1). Lineage (NCBI taxonomy): Eukaryota > Metazoa > Chordata > Actinopteri > Syngnathiformes > Syngnathidae > Nerophis > Nerophis ophidion. The sequence goes on along the minus strand of NC_084617.1, from coordinate 57,659,836 downwards.
TACTTTGTCTTGTAGCAACATTTTGCACTTGAATTAAAATTACAACCAAAATCAATAAAACATCTTAAAGGCCTACTGAAATGAGATTTTCTTATTTAAACAGGGATAGCAGGTCCATTCTATGTGTCATACTTGATCATTTCGCGATATTGCCATATTTTTGCTGAAAGGATTTAGTAGAGAACATCGACGATAAAGTTCGCAACTTTTGGTCGCTAATAAAAAAGCCTAGCCTGTATCGGAAGTAGCAGACGATGTGCGCGTGATATCACCGGTGTGAGGGCTCCTCACATCCTCACATTGTTTATAATGTGAACCACCAGCATTAAGAGCAATTCGGATTGAGAAAGTGACAATTTCCCCATTAATTTGAGCAAGGATGAAAGATTCGTGGATGAGGAAAGTTAGAGTGAAGCACTAAAAAAAAAAAAAAAAAAGGCGCCGGCTCCAGACGGCGGTAGTGGGAACGTTTCAGATGTAATTAGACACATTTACTAGGATAATTCTGGAAAATCCCTTATCTGCTTATTGTGTTAATAGTGTTTTAGTGAGATTATGAAGTCATACCTGAAAGTCAGAGGGCTGCGGTGAACGCCAGTGTCTCTGAGAGAAGCCGAGGAGCCAATATCACAGCTGCCTTTTTGAGCTGCAGGATGAGGTCGCGTAATCCACTCAAGTCTCCAGTAAGAGCCGACTTAATATCACAATTTTCCCATCCAAAAACTTGCTCGTTGACGTAGAGAAACATGTTCGCTTGACCGCTCTGTGTTAAAGCTTCACCACAAACAAAGAAACACCGGCTGTGTTTCGGTGCTAAAGGCAGCTGCAATCCATCGCTTTCCTCCAACAGCATTCTTAGTTGACTTCTCCATTATTTATTGAACAAATTGCAAAAGATTAAGCATCTCAGATGTCCAAAATACTGTGTAATCGCGCGATGAAAAGAGACGACTTTTAGCTGTAAGTTGTGCTGGGCTAATATGTCCCCTCCAACCGATAACGTCACAAACGCGTCATCATCCCACGACGTTTTCAACAGGAAACTCCGCGGGAAATTGTAATTTAGTAAACTAAAAAGGCCGTATTGGCATGTGTTGCAATGTTAGTATTTCATCCATCCATCCATCCATTTTCTACCGCTTATCCCCTTTCGGGGTCGCGGGGGGCGCTGGCGCCTACCTCAGCTACAATCGGGCGGAAGGCGGGGTACACCCCGGACAAGTCGCCACCTCATCGCAGGGCCAACACAGATAGACAGACAACATTCACACTCACATTCACACACTAGGGCCAATTTAGTGTTGCCAATCAACCTATCCCCAGGTGCATGTCTTTGGAAGTGGGAGGAAGCCGGAGTACCCGGAGGGAACCCACGCTTCCATGGGGAGAACATGCAAAGTCCACACAGAAAGATCCCGAGCCTGGATTTGAACCCAGGACTGCAGGACCTTCGTATTGTGAGGCAGACTCACTAACCCCTCTGCCACCGTGAAGCTCCAACCAGTAGTACGTTAATGTTAAATCTTATATTTGAAAAGTAATCCCCCGATTCGCTGAAAACGCAGAACACCAGCCCAGCATCTTTGTTTTCTACCTGTCAACTGTCAGTTTAGGCTGCTCGCCGGCTCCTCATCACCACTTCAAGATGGCGGCCAAATTTCTCGCCTCACAGCAACCATTGCTGCGTCATCATTTCATCATTGATATATAAACTATCAGACTGCGTGGTCGGTAGTAGTGGGTTTCAGTAGGCCTTTAAGGAGGGGGTCGGGGTGAGCTCAAATACACACAACCATAACAATAAATAAAATACCAAAAGTATTGACAAACAAAGTTTCACTTCAGAATTGAACATGAAGGCAGAGATAAAATTGTACATTATGACTTAACTGACAATCAAGTCAGGACGTTCTTAAAGAAAAGTGCGCTACACTACAGTTCAAACAGATGTACTAACAGGTCATATGCAAAATAAAATTAAGTTTGGCAGATTCCGATTGCGAAATGCCGACTTGAAACAAAATCATGACAGCCCTTTTAAAAAAAATTGTAGTTTTATAGCCGTATTAAATGGTAGCATTTCTTTGGCGATGAATTTAACCACACTATTTTGCACTGTTTTGTTTACACTGACCTGGCTTGGTGTTTGCCAACTGTTTGCACATTCAGTAGACTGGCTTTTCAGTGTTGATAGTCTCATCTTGTTCCAAAGGTTTAAACTGAGATATTCCCACTTTGGTGCTGTGGCATTTGGTGTTGTGATCATTTTGTCCATGTCACTGCTACATGCTAACAAGTTGCACTATGCGATGCTAGCGGGCTAGCGGCTCCGCATTGCTGCACAAAGAGTCAAAGACTCTTAATGAGAACAAGATAATTCACCCCCTTCTTTTCATTCAGCTATGGTACAAAAACGCGTATCCGTTAAAGGCCACAAAGTGTGAATGCTCTTGAATCATCCATATGGCGATTTACCGACGTTAATTTTCATTTGTCGTCGGTTATTTGACTGAATATCAGCCCAGGCCTAGGTGTTCACATATTATGATGTAGGACACTTTTAAATCCACAAATTTAACGTCGTCATCGCACATTATAAGCATCTCGTTGGCCCGTGCACCTTTTTTGCTAACCCTCACCCTTTTCGTCTTTAATGCTATTAAAGAACTGTGCTTGGATATATTCCAAATGTGTTCAACATATTTACAAGACAAAATTAAAGATGACTGGATTTTGTTTCTGACAACTTTTCATCTCGTTTTTTAATTTGTCGACACTTGGACACTCGCAATGCCTCTCACCCAGCCGAGGGACAGAGAAGAGGGCAGACAACGACATATGAGTGTTGTAGCGTGTCCCTTTTATGGTAAATGGTATATGGGTTATACTTGTATAGGGATTTTCATCCTTCAAGGTACTCAAAGCGCTTTGACACTACTTGAGCAAATTGGCTATTTCTGGCAATTTATTTAAGTGTGTATCAAACTGGTAGCCCTTCGGAATACTCAGTACCAAAGAAGTAGCTCTTGGTTTCAAAAAGGTTGGTGACTCCTGATATACACAATATACAACAAATCCCAATTACCATGTACAATATTACAGTATATGTAAGTTTCAATATGTAACAGCTGCTGCATGAAAAAAGAGTTGATCCAGCAGAAATATAAATTATAAACAAAGAGCGGTAGCGAACATAGAAGCAGTCTAGTAATAGACAAATATCATCTATTGCTGTATGGCGACTGATTATACAGCTGGATGGAGTGCGGAAGGAAGGCGTTCTTGAATCGCGCAGTTTTATGGCGAATTGCTACGCTACTACTGATCATGTTGTCATATACACATTTTGTGGGTATATTAAAATGTACATCCTCAACTTCAGGCATTTTGATTTGAGGAGGCAAGACATTTATTGGGCGGGCTCTGCCCTGTCTTGCTCCTACTAACATGATAACATGTTAGTATGTTATAATATTTAGTTAGTTACTTACCTGGAGAATTAACATTGCTGCTGTTGCTGCTGGTGGCGATTCACTTCCAGGTCAAACGGGATCAAAAAATGCGTCATTATTTCAAATTTGTCACATTCTCTGTGTCATGATTTTTTAAATTGTATTTCCTCTCTTTGATGAAAATATCCACTTTGCAAATATTGCAACTTACCCTGTTGTCATCCTTTCTCGTGAACAGCTCCTCTTTTTATGCCGCTTCAAAGTCGTGCGTGGTGACGTCATGCAGGTATTGATAAGGGATTTGTTAACACAACTGAAACCGAAACACTGGGAGCCGGTTCTAAACAAAAAAACGTTTTTTGATTTCTATCACGACCTTTCCGACTGTGAATCCGTGCTATCTTGCCATAAACGACTACATTTCTTGTTTTATTTAGTTTGGGTGTACACATCATAGATAGACGTTTCTTCTTCTATGATGTCTTCTTTGTGTGATATCCACATACACACTTCACAAAAAATTTGATGCGCGATTTGCAGTTCAATTAAAAAATCATTATGCAACAAAACCTTAAATCCAGCCAGTAAGAACACAAGCAATAGGGTCTTTGGTCACGTGGAGATGGGAGCCTCCATTACTGGCCACAGGGCATTTCAGGCTCAGTCTGATTATGCTTCATTGGTCTGCAGTTGAGATGAGTGGACCAGTGGAGGGGAGTGGGGGAAGAATAACAACAAACATCCACTAGGGAGCTTGGCATAGCATGCAAACACTTCTAACACTTTTGTTGTACTTTAAGCAGTGCTCGTGCTAAAGTTACCCAATTACTATGCATATTCTACACTTGCATTTCGCAAATGTCATGATCTGCATACAATGCTGTAAGATGACGCAACATGTTTCCACATGGGTTTATGGCCAGCCATGGCCTTATTTGTCTAAGTGTCATAAAGTCAACTGTCCAAATGACTACAGTTTTTTTTATTATATTTTTTTATATATATGCAGAAGACTGTGCAGTTAATCATTTACACTTCAGCATTTGTGTGCCTATTTTTTTCATTCATTAAAAATGGTATTTATATATAGTATAATGTGTATATATATATATATATGTATATATATATATATATATATATATATATATATATATATATATATATATATATATATATATATATATATATATATATATAGTGTGAATGTGTGTGTGAATGGGTAAATGTGGAAGTAGTGTCAAAGCGCTTTGAGTACCTTGAAGGTAGAAAAGCGCTATACAAGTACAACCCATTTATAATGTGGTCCGAATAGTTCTTGCTGCTGGAGGCTGATTGTAAACAATGTGAGAATGTGAGGAGCCCTACAACCCGTGACGTTACGCGCACATCGTCTGCTACTTCCGGTAAAGGCAAGGCTTTTTTTATTAGCGACCAAAAGTTGCAAACTTTATCGTCGGTGTTCTCTACTAAATCTTTTCAGCAAAAATATGGCGATATCGCGAAATGATCAAGTATGACACTAAGAATGGACCTGCTATCCCCGTTTGAATAAGAAAATCTCATTTCAGTAGGTCTGGTTTGTGAAATGCAACTGTTATGTCCATATTAAACATACAAATAAATAAATCAATGCCCATCTTTTCTGCCATGTTGTGCCATAGGTGACCTCTCAGAGGATGCAGGGAGTGTTGCTGCTGGTTTTTGCCAAGTACTACCATCTGCCTTTCCTCCGAGGAGTCCAGACTGAGACCACCCGCACCGGCCTGGGGGGTTACTGGGTGAGATGGCCACATAGGCGGCCCTCAAATTAGCACTGTGTTATGAAACATCCTCACTGTAACAGAGATGTACGTACATATCTAAACCGACACTATTACAGCCATCTTCACAGTAAGACATAATCTAAAAATAAAACAAATACACCGTTACAAAGATGATATTATGTTGTTACCCTACATTGTACAATTTCATACAATTTTAATGAGTCTCAAAGCTTTTACAATCTGCATTCAAAAGGTATATCCCAAAATCGAGCCTTGATGCTTAAATTTTAGCAATTTATTAGGACTTTTAGTAAGCCTTTCTGGGAAAACACTCTTTTGTGTGACTGTAGCTTTATTGCTAATGAGCAAAATGTTTGTCCACACATGTATGACTCCAATAAGCACTATTGTGAATTGTATGAACTTTTTACATACAGTATACAGTATACAGTGGTACCTTAGAATTTTTTATTAATCTGTTTCAAAGAGTCCGCTAAAAACCAAGTCGTATGAACGCAGAAATAACTTTTATAATCCATTTTTTACCGCTTATTCCCTTTGGAGTCGCGGGGGGCGCTGGAGCCTTTCTCAGCTACAATCGGGCGTAAGGCGGGGTACACCCTGGCCAAGTAGCCACCTCATCGCAGGGCCAACACAGATAGACGGACAACGTTCACACTCACATTCACACACTAGGGCCAATTTAGTGTTGCCAATCAACCTATCCCCAGGTGCATGTCTTTGGAATTTGTAGGAAGCCGGAGTACCCGGAGGGAACCCACGGCGTCATGGGGAGAACATGCAAACTCCACACAAAAAGATCCCGAGCCTGGGATTGAAGTCAGGACTACTAAGGACCTTCGTATTGTGAGGCAGACGTAATAACCCTTTTTCCACCGTGCTGCCTGTATTCAGTTCCAGACACCAAAAATGTAAAAGCCAAAAATGTATTTAGATAATCATGTTACTTTTTTTGTGGTTCAGTTTTGAGGACAAGCCATAAATTTTAAAGTGGAAACGAGAGCATAGTTGTTGAATGAACCTTGAAAGGTTAGCGCATAATCCATGGAAGTGTTAGGCACTTTTAGCTTCCCTGTCGAAATAAACGAGCTTGAAATCATACCCATTACCTCCTTTTAAAAAAATACAACAACAAAAATGTGGTAAATGGCACATTTGGAGTCCAAAGACCAGAACTCTAGCTAGCTACAACTAATTAGCTAGATTTTTCTGACTATTTTTTATCGTCACAATATTATGGAACTAAGTGCGTCATTTTTCATTTGAATAAGGGACATGTAGCCTACTTTTTTTTTCTAAATATGGGACAATTCTGTTTTTCAAGGGACAGTTGGCTATCTGAACAGGAGGACACAATTATTAGCAACAATAGCTACTATGTGCTATCATTACAGTCACATTTTTACTTATTTGCTAAACATCCATTGATGAATCTTACTGTCCCCATTAGGGGTGTAACGGTACGTGTATTTGTATTGAACCGGTTCGGTTCGGAGGTGTACCGAACGACACGGACATATTAAGTAGCGCACCGCACGTTGTGTAAACAATGCACACCGAGGCACCATTAATTGGTTTACGTGGACCCCGACTTAAACAAGTTGAAAAACTTATTCGGGTGTTACCATTTAGTGGTCAATTGTACGGAATATGTACTGTACTGTGCAATCTACTAATAAAAGTTTCAATCAATCAAAAAAAAAAAACAACACACAGCATGCTAGCAACGACTGGGCTATGATAGACTGACCATACGTCCTCTTTTCACGGGATATGTCCTCTTTGCGGAGCTGTCCAGTTGGAGTTTCTTAAATGCCTCGAATGTCCGGCATTTTAAGTTAGGGTTGCGTGTATTTTCAATGTACATTCAGGGTTAAGAAGGGGTTAAAAACAAAAAAAAAGTGGTGCGCGCAGTAACATTCATGAGGGAGAGGTGGAAACAGAGAGAGCGAGAGAGTTATGATAAACGCGCTTGCATCGCCAGGTTCTGCTTTTTACACATAGATTTATCAGATTTTATTTTTTATTATCTATAGCAGGGGTGTCAAAAGTGTGCCTCGGAGGCCATTTGCGGCCCACAGCTAATGTTTTAAAGGCCCACGGCACATTCTAAAAATACTATTAAAATAAACAAAAGTGAAATAAAAAAGCTTAAAGGCTAAATGTAATTTAGAAAAAGTTGCAACGTTGACTAATAAAACCAAGCTGTTTTTTTTCTTTCAAACTGTCATTGCTCAAAACATAATATTGAATCAAAATCAATGTTATTATGAATTATTGACCTATCCAAGTTCCCGATTACTTTACATTAAATATTCCACTAAGAAAAATATTTTTGGTGGAATATTTAGCAAATTTGTTACATAAATAATCCCAAAATTTATATTTTGTTTTTTTCTTACTGTACCGAAAATGAACCGAACCGTGACCTCTGAACCGAGGTACGTACCGAACCGAAATTTTTGTGTACCGTTACACCCCTAGTCCCCATACATCTGTGGCTGACTGGTTGACAAAAACAAAGCTAGAGGCTTTATTTTAAGATGTATAGCGAAGCCTGCTTTGTTTAGTTTTTTTTTATTTTACAAAACTGAGATCTTGGACGTAACATAGTGTCAGAGGCGGTATCATATCGATGAGGGAGGTTGTTTTTTTGTTTATAAACAAATGTAATGATAGTATAAATAAATGTAGCGATTGAAACACATGGTAATGGAGTAAAAAGTAGTTTTTTTCTTCACAAAAATACTCAAGTAAAAGTACAAATTATCAATCAATGTTTACTTGTATAGCCCTAAATCACTAGTGTCTCAAAGGGCTGCACAAACCACTACGACATCCTCGGTAGGCCCACATAAGGGCAAGGAAAACTCACACCCAGTGGGACGTCGGTGACAATGATGACTATGAGAACCTTGGAGAGGAGGAAAGCAATGGATGTCGAGCGGGTCTAACATGATACTGTGAAAGTTCAATCCATAATGGATCCAACACAGTCGCGAGAGTCCAGTCCAAAGCGGATCCACCACAGCAGCGAGAGTCCCGTTCACAGCGGAGCCAGCAGGAAACCATCCCAAGCGGAGGCGGATCAGCAGCGCAGAGATGTCCCCAGCCTATACACAGGCAAGCAGTACATGGCCACCGGATCGGACCGGACCCCCTCCACAAGGGAGAGTGGGACATAGGAGAAAAAGAAAAGAAACGGCAAATCAACTGGTCTAAAAAGGGAGTCTATTTAAAGGCTAGAGTATACAAATGAGTTTTAAGGTGAGACTTAAATGCTTCTACTGAGGTGGCATCTCGAACTGTTACCGGGAGGGCATTCCAGAGTACTGGAGCCCGAAATGAAAAAGCTCTATACCCCTCAGACTTTTTTTGGGCTTTGGGAATCACTAATAAGCCGGAGTCCTTTGAACGCAGATTTCTTGCCGGGACATATGGTACAATACAATCGGCAAGATAGGATGGAGCTAGACCGTGTAGTATTTTATACGTAAGTAGTAAAACCTTGAAGTCACATCTTAAGTGCACAGGAAGCCAGTGCAGGTGAGCCAGTACAGGAGTAATGTGATCAAACTTTCTTGTTCTTGTCAAAAGTCTAGCAGCCGCATTTTGTACCAACTGTAATCTTTTAATGCTAGACATGGGGAGACCCGAAAAAAATATGTTACAGTAGTCGAGGCGAGACGTAACAAACGCATGGATAATGATCTCAGCGTCTTTAGTGGACAGAATGGAGCGAATTTTAGCGATATTACGGAGATGAAAGAAGGCCGTTTTAGTAACGCTTTTAATGTGTGCCTCAAAGGAGAGAGTTGGGTCGAAGATAATACCCAGATTCTTTACCGTGTCGTCTTGTTTAATTGTTTGGTTGTCAAATGTTAGAGTTGTATTATTAAATAGAGGTCGGTGTCTAGCAGGACCGATAATCAGCATTTCCGTTTTTTTGGCGTTGAGTTGCAAAAAGTTAGCGGACATCCATTGTTTAATTTCATTAAGACACGCCTCCAGCTGACTACAATCCGGATTGAAAGGTTTCACATAGATTGTTAGACGCTAAGTGTTCATTTAACTGCTCCGCAACAATTTTTTCGAGGATTTTTGAAATAAAGGGAAGGTGTTTACCATGAGGTCAGGATCGAGGTTAGGTCTTTTAAGAAGAGGATGAATAACCGCTTTTTTGAATGGTAGGGGAACAGTGCCCGAGGAAAGTGATAAGTTTATAATATTTAGCACTGATGGAGCTAATAATACAAAGAGCTCCTTGATCAATTTCCCAGGAAGAGGGTCAAGTAAACATGTTGTTTGTTTTATTCCATTTACACGTTGTAACAATTCCTCTAATGTTATTTCCTCAAAATGAGAGAAACTATTTTGGAGGGCAGTATCCGCCGTATATACAATCGTGTCAGTGTTAATAGAACCCAGTTGTAGCTGGGACGCATTGTCTTTAATCTCCTTTCTAATGACTTAAATTTTCTTACTAAAGAATTGCATGAAGTTATCAGCTGAGTGGGTGGAGCTACTGGAAGGAGTCCCTTGTTGGGTTAGCGATGCTACCGTACTAAACAAAAATTTAGAATCATTTTTATCACGGTGGATGAGATTTGAGTAATATTTAGCTTTAGCTAAGGAAAGCATGCGTTTATAAGTTATTAAACCATCACTCCTTGCTTGATGGTGCACCTCAAGTTTAGTCGTGCGCCATTTGCGTTCCAGCTTTCTACATAATAATTTCTGAGCTCTAGTTTCTTCTGTAAACCACGGGGTACGCTTTTTTGGAGCCTTTTTTAACTTTAGCGGTGCTATGTTATCAATGGTTTCGCGCAGGGCGTCGTTAAAGTTGTTAGTGAGGTTATCAATAGAGCCCAAATATTTTGGGAATGGTGCCATTACCGAGGGCAGTAGGTCAGCAAGAGTTGTCGTTGTGGCCGTATTAATGTTGCGGCTGCTATAGCAGTTATTATTATTATTAGTTTGACGAACATGCGTCTGAACCTCGAATTTTATAAGGTAATGATCGGACAATACTTTAGTATACGGGAGTATCATAACTTTGGAAACGGTGATACCCCTGACAAGCACTAGGTCTATCGTATTACCGATGCATTAGAAAGACCCTGAAAAGCACAATTTATCCAAAAATTTACTTGAGTAAATTTAGGGCATTATTACCTACCTGTGAGTACTAGTACAACAAATAATTTTTAATTTGGATTTTTTTTTTTTTTTTTAAAGGTTTTTTAAACTGTATATGACAGGGGTGTCAAAGTCAAATACAGAGTGTGCCAAAATTTAAAACGGAACAAAGCCGCGGGCCAAGGTTGAACAAATTAACGTTTTAATAGGGACCCAAACAAGTTTTGCATTGAATATTGAACAAGCAAGGCTTATAACTTTATAGTGACATGCAAAATCAAGTTTCAAATAATAGTAATAATAATAATAATAAAAAATATCAATGGCATATAAAAAAAAAATCTAAATAAAAATGTAATGCCTCTTTTCTATTTGCAAGCTTCTGAGGGAAACATCAAAATGAACCTTTTCCACCGGCTAATAGTTTATTAGAAAATAAAATAACAATAATGAATGAATCAAACATTCAAGCTTTGAAGTAGCAAGAGAAAGTGCATGCATAAAAACGCAAATTATTGCTCAGTTTGCTACACTGATTCGCTTTCACGCTGAATATGGAATATGCAACGCTTATATAACTTAATAGTGCAAAATCAACTTTGAAAAAACATCAATGGTATATTGAATAAAATTCAAATCAAAAAATTAATGCCTCTTTTCTATTTGCAGCCCTCTGATGTAAATATCAACATTAACTTTTTCCGCTGGCCAATAAATTTGAAAATAAAATAACAATGCGGTGGTAGCGGGGGGTGTATATTGTAGCGTCCCGGAAGAGTTAGTGCCGCAAGGGGTTCTGGGTATTTATTCTGTTGTGTTTATGTTGTGTTACGGTGCGGATGTTCTCCTGAAATGTGTTTGTCATTTTTGTTTGGTGTGGGTTCACAGTGTGGCGCATATTTGCAACAGTGTTAAAGTTGTTTATACGGCCACCCTCAGTGTGACCTGTATGGCTGTTGACCAAGTATGCTTTGCATTCACTTGTGTGCGTGTGTGGAAGCCACACAGACTGTGCCGGCACGCTGTTTGTATGGAGGAAAAGCGGACGTGACGGCAGGTTAAAGGTGCCTTAAAGGCTGGCCCCCAATATTGTTATCCGGGTGGAAATCGGGAGAAAGTCGGGAGAATGGTTGCCCCGGGAGATTTTCGGGAGTGGCACTGAACTTCGGGAGTCTCCCGGGAAAATCGTGAGGATTGGCAAGTATGAGTATTAGCGGTGAATGCTGTGTTACAGCGGCAGTGCCGCTGTATAGTACCGGCGGGCCAGCTTAATTTGAAATTGCCTCAAGGACCAAATGAAATTACACGGTGGGCCAAATTTGGCCCGCGGGCGAGAGTTTGACACCCATGGTATATGACAATGCAATGGAGAGAAAAATCAGTTCTACCAAAGTTAGTTTTGGTGTTGTTTGGTTTTATCTGAAGAAAACTAGGTGCCTCAGAATGTGCCAACCAGGCAATCACATGCCAATCATGTATCTGCATTGTACTCATTGCTGAGTGTTTGAATAAATAAATAAATAAATCCCTGCAGAGTTATACAACACTGACTTCGAAGTTAAATCCTGCTGTTGTCTACTCTACATGGCCGGCGTCAGCACATTCTGCACATTTTACTCACTGAAGCGTCTTTCGTGATTCAGTGAGGCAGAACATTGGGGAGAACAGTAGGAGGACATCCGCAGACTTCTATTCTCCCCCCTACTGTGCATGAGCATTTGCTAGTACAGTAATGAGTATCCTCTGACTCACAATGAATACACTTCCTGTTATGCAACCACGGCAACTGCACATACCTGTAACTAGTGCAAACCATGAAAACAACTGCCTAAAATAACTTTCTCGCCATTTTGGCTACAATATATTGATTTCATTACTATAGTTTCACTTGTTTGCCTCTGTGTGTGTGTGTGTGTGAATGTCTGTGCTGTAGGGGAACAAAGGCGGAGTCAGCGCCCGCATGTCAGTTTTTGGACACACAATCTGCTTCCTCAACTGCCACCTGCCGGCTCACATGGAAAACTCCTATCAGCGCATGGAGGACTTTGAGAGCATCCTGCAGCAGCAGCAGTTTGAAGGCCAAGCAGCTTCTGGCGTTCTAGACCATGAGTAGGTCACAAGCAAGAAGGATGTTTACATCTGATGAGCGCTATAATAAGTCATGATACTGTGTGTAGTTATCTGTATTCTTAATGTGGTAATGAAAGAGAGTAAAAAATGTTTTGGGTTACTTTTAGTGTATGGCAGGAAAAAAAAAGGTGTCTTTATATTTTCAGTGTGGTGTTCTGGTTTGGTGATCTCAATTTCCGCATCGATGACTTGGAAATGCAAGTGGTAAAAACAGCCATCGACAATAACAAACTTTCCATGCTGTGGGAAAAAGATCAGGTAAGATTGTGTTTTTTCATTAATGTTTAACAAGAGCAGGGACAAACTTTGGGGGGGTCACAACTGGTTTAAGTACAAGAATTCAAAACAGGTGATTTAGTTTTTTTCCCTTTATTTGTGTGAAACTATTTTAATACAGTGGAACCTCGATTTATGAACTTAATTTGTTCTTAAACAGAAACTTCCAGCTTTGATAAAAGTCCATAATATATTGAAGGTTTTTACACTTTGAACACAATAAAATGCATTAAACATAACAAGAGGTGTTGGATCATCCATCCATCCATTTTCTACCGCTTATACACTTTGGGGTCGCGGGGGGCACAGGTGCCTATCTCAGCTACAATCAGGCGGAAGGCGGGGTACACCTTGGACAAGTCACCACCTCATCGCAGGGCCAACACAAACAGACAGACAACATTCACACTCACACAACTAGTGTTGCCAATCAACCCATCCCCAGGTGCATGTCTTTCGAAGTGGGAGGAAGCCGGAGTACCCGGAAGGAACCCACGCAGTCACGGGGAGGACATGCAAACTCCACACAGAAAGATCCCGAGCCCGGGATTGAACCCAGGACTACTCAGGACCTGCGTATTGTGAGGCAGACGCACTAACCCTTCTGCCACCGTGAAGCCCGGTTTTGGATTAGAGACGCGTGGTTTGCGGTCTCATCCGCGTAGTCCGCGGATAAACCCCGGGTCGGGCGGGTGACGTGACGAATAAATAGTTTTTAAATAGATTTGGGCGGGTGGCGGTTGAACCATTCGGGAATATTTAATATACATAGTTAAGGGATCGGCTACCTTTATCACTAAAAGAGCCATTTTGACCAGTGTCTCAAAGTAGAAAAGACAATAGGAGCCGCAAAACATTCTCGCGAATATCTGCTGGTGGTCACCCAGTTAACGAGATTAAGGGCATGCTATGAAGCCATTGCCTTTGACGCCTTTGACGTCTTCTACAACATGTACAAACTGCTTGCCAGTCCAGCAACATGTTGTATGTAGCCTCCGCAGACACACGCACACGATTGCAAGGCATACTGGGTGACACAGAGTACACTGAAGGTTGTGATATAAACAATTTTAACACTCTTACTAATATGCGCCATACTGTGAAGCCACACCAAACAAAAATGACAAACACATTTCTGGAGAACATCTTCACAGTAACACAACATAAATGCAACATAACAATTACCCAGAATCCTTTGCATCCATGACCAATGTGCGTCGGTAAGGTGGGCGGGGTTGGGGGTGTGGGGGTGTAAAATATAGTCAGGCATAGTCATGGATGCAAAGGATTCTGGGTATTTGTTGTGTTGCGTTTATGTTGTGTTACTGTGAGGATGTTCTCCCGAAATGTGTTTGTCATTCTTGTTTTCACAGTGTGGCGCATATTAGTAAGAGTGTTAAAGTTGTTTATATCACAACCATCAGTGTAATCTGTGTCACCCAGTATGCCTTGCAGTCATGTACGTGTATTTGCGGAAGCTGCATACAACATGATGCTGGACTGGCAAACAGTTTGTACATGTTGTAGAAGGTGTCAAAGGCATTGGTTTCATAGCACGCCCTTATTCTCGTTAACTGGATGAGCACCAGCAAGTATTCGCGAGATTGGGTGCGGCTCCCATCGTTATCTTTACTCTGTGAAACGGGTCAAAATAATTCTCTGAGTGGTAAATATTGCCGACCCCTGATATATAACAACGAGCGGGCGGTTGCGGTTTTGATAAAATGTTGGTTCGGGTGGATGGCGGGTGGATGACGACTTTAGTGATGCGGTTGCGGATGATATAATTGCCTATCCGTGCATCTCTATTTTGGATCAACTATCTCTTTATTAACAAGCCAAAACAACAGCAACGGCATCCTGAACTGTCATGTATACTCTGCTCTGCCAACACACCAACATACACAGAAGTCCCTTTTGGTGCCCTCACAAACAATCAGAAATCAGAAACAAAAATTCAATCATTGCTACAATAATAAACACCTCACAAACAATCAGAAATCACAACATTTTTTTACAAACATATTGCTACAATAATAAACATTTGAAAAAGTAAAATCCACTTTACATTGCCATCGGCAAAGGAGCAGCTGGCAAGAGGAGAGAAAATAGAAAAACAGAGAGGGAGAAGGGCTGTGTGAGAAGAGGGAGGGCTGTGTGTGTGTGTGCTCTTGGAAGAGACGCTGCTGAACGAGAGGTAGTGTTTTCTTAACCGCTGTGGCAAGTTTTTCCGGAATAGTCCAGTCCCATCACAATTAAAAAACTTGTTGTGGCACAGTCTGCTTCGTCCATCCATCCATCCATCCATTTGCAGGGGGCGCTGGGGCCTATCTCAGCTACAATCGGGCGGAGGGCGGTGTACCTCATCACAGGGCCAATACAGATAAACAGACAACATTCACACTCACATTCCCACACTAGGGCCAATTTAGTGTTGCTAATCAACCTATCCCCAGGTGGGAGGAAGCCGGAAAACCTGGCGGGAACCCACGCAGGCACGGGGAGGACATGCAAACTCCACACAGAGCGCAGGATCGAACCCAGGACCTTCGTATTGTGAGGCAGACGCACTAACCCCTCTTTCCGCATGCTGCCCGCTTCGTCAATATCTTCAAATACGAGCAAGCACAAACTGGCTCCCAGCCAGACACAAAATGAGTGAATAAAGTGTTAGTCGATAGATATGTGGTATACACACAGAGGCATATTTAATAATACATTGTAAATCAAAAAGTTTGCAAAAAGAGGGGTTTGTAAATCAAGGTTCCACTGTAGTATTTGACTCAAACCTAAATATATTTAGATGAATGTTTTGGATTATTATGAATGAAACATTATATAAGAACTTTTAGTGCAAAACAACATTAAAATAAATGAAACGACTATGGGCTATCTGCACTTTTCTGACACATACGGGAATAAAACCTAGATCATTCTATTTTTCATAATAGCACACTGACCGCAAGACCATTAGAGTCTGATGTGATAAAAACTGCCATTATAAATGTATCTGTGATATGTAAGTCTGGTATGGCGATTAGGTGTGTTATTAAATTTCATATAAGCACACTGTCATTCATCAATTGACATTTTACAAGCTATTTTTGCTTCTCAACAGTGTCTCACATGTCAGGGCAGCACATAGATTTATAGTATAATATTATACTATATAATATTTCTATTACAAAAAGTTTTTTATCTCTCTTATGAGTGTAACTGCAACTGTTTTTTTTAATTATTTCTATAACAAGTATATCTCCTGTAAATGATCAAAACTCACTCTTGCATGTATCTTGCATCTGATTGGTGGGCAGCTGCATGCTGTCAATCAGTGTCACGGTGGCAAGAAAGCAGCCCCAGAAAGCCAATCAATGAACATGTGCGCGGTCTAAAGGAACAAGTTTCAGTCCGAGCGGCGATTTTCCACCTGGCACAAATGTTTGACTTGTCTCCATTCAATTGCGTTACATTATGTTTTAACCGTGCAGGGTTCAAAAATACACTTTTTCAAACTGCGTTTCGAAAAACTGCAGCGGACATGTCCCCCACACCCCAAATCAAGTTCATGAATGGGAAAATCTAATTAAAGTACTCCCCTTTGTTTGAGGTGAGCTAAAATGGTTCATCTCTTTGTATGTACAGTGGGGCAAAAAAGTATTTAGTCAGCCACCGATTGTGCAAGTTCTCCCACTTAAAATGATGACAGAGGTCTGTAATTTTCATCATAGGTACACTTCAACTGTGAGAGACAGAATGTGAAAAAAAATCCAGGAATTCACATTGTAGGAATTTTTAAGAATTTATTTGTAAATTATAGTGGAAAATAAGTATTTGGTCACTTCAAACAAGGAAGATCTCTGGCTCTCACAGACCTTTAAGAAGCTCTTCTGTCCTCCACCCGTTACCTGTATTAATGGAACCTGTTTGAACTCGTTATCTGTATATAAGACACCTGTCCACAGCCTCAAACAGTCAGACTCCAAACTCCACTATGGCCAAGACCAAAGAGCTGTCGAACGACACCAGGAAAAGAATTGTAGACCTGCACCAGACTGGGAAGAGTTCATTTACAATAGGCAAGCAGTTTGGTGTGAAAAAATCAACTGTGGGAGCAATTATCAGAAAATGGAAGACATACAAGACCACTGATAATCTCCCTCGATCTGGGGCTCCACGCAAGATTCTATCCCGTGGGGTCAAAATGATCATGAGAACGGTGAGCAAAAATCCCAGAACCACATGGGGGGACTTGGTGAATGACCTGCAGATAGCTGGGACCAAAGTAACAAAGTTTACCATCAGTAACACACTACGCCGACAGGGAATCAAATCCTGGAGTGCCAGATGTGTCCCCCTGCTTAAGCCAGTGCATGTCCAGGCCTGTCTGAAGTTTGCCAGAGAGCACATGGGAGAATGTCATGTGGTCAGATTAAACCAAAATAGAACTTTTTGGTATAAACTCAACTCGTCGTCTTTGGAGGAAGAAGAATACTGAGTTGCATCCCAAGAACACCATACCTACTGTGAAGCATGGGGGTGGAAACATCATGCTTTGGGGCTGTTTTTCTGCTAAGGGGACAAGACGATTGATCCGTGTTAAGGAAAGAATGAATGGGGCCATGTATCGTGAGAATTTGAGCCAAAACCTCCTTCCATCAGTGAGAGCTTTGAATGGTGGACCAAATACTTATTTTCCACCATAATTTACAAATAAATTATTTAAAATTCCTACAATGTGAATTCCTGGATTTTTTTTTTCATATTCTGTCTCTCACAGTTGAAGTGTACCTATAATGAAAATTACAGACCTCTGTCATCATTTTAAGTGGGAGAACTTGCACAATCGGTGGCTGACTAAATAGTTTTTTGCCCCACTATATGAATATATACACATAGAATATAGAATAGAAAGTACTTTATTGATCCCTGGGGTAAATTCAGCACCACAGTTCGCTCACAATAGAAAATAGTAATAATAAATAATATGTAACATATTATATATATAATATATGAATAATATAAATATATTCTACATTTAAGTGCAGTCAAAAAGGAACATATATTTATAACTCAGCATGATTAAAATACTGTTAAATTAATACTCTTCTAACCGTGTCAGATCAAAATATGTACATTTTTACATTTGTACAGACAGAATTTGGGGTTGTATTGGATTTTTCTATTATGTAAGTTTGTGCATGTGTACCTAATGTTATGTATACTGAGTGTATGTTTTGGCCACATGGAGGCAGTAGAGACATGACATCTATATGACAATGCTGCCATTGTTATCCCATCCATTATTCTCACAGTTAAACATGGCAAAGGACAGTGAGACTGTGTTGGAGGGATTCCATGAGGGACCGCTCAAATTCCCCCCGACATACAAGTTTGATGTAGGGACCAATATGTACGACACAAGGTTGGTCAAGCAGATGTTTATGTTTTAGGAATGAACTGAAAACAATGTTTGAAAGAACCCATTAAAAAGACAACACAGTATAGCTTTATTCAAATTATTTGGTTCTTATCCTCATCCCAGTGGGAAGAAGCGTAAACCAGCTTGGACCGACCGGATCCTGTGGCGCTTGAGAGGCACAGCGCCTGCTGCCAGTACAGGGAAGCGTGGTTCAGTTTCAGGGCTGACCAGCGGGACCAAAGTGACACAGCATTACTACCGAAGTCACATGGAATATATGGTCAGCGACCATAAACCCGTCTCTTCTATCTTTACCTTGCAGGTGAGACCACCAGGCTGCACACACATTGGCGGGAATACTATTCTTCATGCACATTAGTTAGAGCTAATTGTACCCAGCTACATTTTATTTGCAACATGTTCACATTTTGTGTACTAATAACAGTACTAGATGTTTTATTGAATGTTGTCTCTTGTCAAATGAGCCATTGGTGGCGGTAGCTAGCATTAAAAGCTGCTTTCATATTGTTAAGTCCCACGCGGAAGAAAAACATGACCAGAAAACTAAATAATAACGTCTTGAGCCGATAATAGACCATTTTTAAAAAAAATAGCTACACCTAACAAATTTAAAGGAAACCTATGATGATTTTGATCTACATTTTAAAAAGACTTCCTTGTGGTCCAGATTTGTGTTTCTTGAAGGGGAACTGCAGTTTTTTTGTAATTTTGCCTGTCGTTCACAATCATTACGAAAGACAAAAAGAAACTTTTTTTTATTTTTTTATTTTAAACATGATAAACGTATGAAAGATGCGGGTAATGGGATTCACCATTGTAGCCTTCAAAGCCCTCTAAAACGACTTTAAACCCTTCTACCTGTTATGTACAAACTACAAGTGTGTATATGTGTATATATATATATATATATATATATATATATAAATATATATATATATATATATATATATACATACATATATATATATATATATACATATATATATGCACCTTATTTTGGTCGGTTTAACAAATATCTCTACGTATTTTCTAAGCGCATTTATTTCTGTTTCCATAGCAGCTCATTTCTGACTTCTTCCGGCAACAAATGTGTGTTCTTACTTGCGGAAATAAACGCGAGTGTTTTGTAATTCTGGCAGACTTAGTAACAGACAACGAAGATGACTATTTTTGGAGAAATGAGGATTGACAACCTTATGTTTTTGAAGCTGAAAATACAGAGGATGAAGCAAACGCAAAGAGAGGTTGAAATGTTGGAGCAGACTGAAGCCAAGAGAGGTGGGTCGGTGTGATTAGACACTGCAAATGTGGAACTTGGAGCCAAGCTATGCCGAACAAAATGGCGTGCTTACACACTATCGTGTGGAAAAATTTCCCCGGCCAGCTGAACCAAACGGACAAATGTCCATCGAGTGGGTCACTATGATATGGATCTTAATACATGCAGCACTTCATGCTTCTTATTTAATAATTTGTTATTAATTATTAAATATTATTTAACTACAGTACATATGTTGTCGAGCTCGCTGTCTACAAACAAAACATGTAATGTGGGCTAATACTTCACAGATACTGTAATATGATTGTTCATGTTTTTCAGTAAGTACAGATTGTTGTAATATCGCGTTGTTGTGGATAAAAAACTCAAAAACATTCAGCTGCTGACGCAAGAAGCGAGCTTATGCTAATACCGTAGCATGTTATGGCAAGGCGATGTGTAACTACGCTAGATATACAGTTCCCCACTTTTACAATAACATTATTGCTACTGCTTAATTATTATACATGTTACAGGAAGTAAATTGAACAACTAAGAATTAAGGTTTTGGCCGTTGTTTTCTCTAAACGCATACATCTAAGAAGGACATCTAAGAAGGACAGCTCCAGACTTGAGAAACTGATCAGGCGGGCCGGTTCTACAATCGGAATGAAACTGGACTCACTGGTGAAGGTGGCAGAGAAGAGGACTGTTGACAAACTAGTGAGCATCCTGGATGATGCCAGTCACCCTCTGCATAGCGTTATCAGTAGCCAGAGGAGCCTGTTCAGTGCTAGACTGCTTCATCCCAAGTGCAGGACTAATAGACTCAAAAACTCCTTTGTCCCACACGCCATTGGACTGTACAACTCCTCTCTGGGACGGGGGACGGGGGGTATTAGGATGACAGGGGATGCAAAACATTAACACTGCAATACGTTTTCATAACATGGTCACGACTGCCTACTTTGTCTTGTTATATTCTTATTTTACTGTTATATTGTTATTCCCATTGTTTTTATTCTTTTTGTAATATTTCTCAATTTTGTTTCCATTTAAACCCCCATTATTTACTTTTTACTTTTTTCTTTAAATTGATCTCAACTCTGTACACTGCTGCTGGAATTTTAATTTTCCTGAAGGAACTCTCCTGAAGGAATCAATAAAGTACTATCTATCTATCTACATTTGTCTAAATATGGCCAAGGTCAAGCGTTATTGTGGGTTTCCTGGACATCGTCTTCATCACTAAAAGGAAAACCTAGTCTGCAGAAGACAATAACTGTCGTTTTCATTTATTTTTCTCTCTCTTTTTTTTGAGTCGTGAAATTTGAAGTATCATTCCAATCGGATTTGGACTCCCTCTTGATGTGGCCTGAATCTGATCAGATTTTAATCACTTTGGATCGTTTAGATTGGGAAAAAAAATCTAATCAGTGTCACTTGAGTCCAAAAAAATCAGACTTGCTGTGCAGTGTGAACGAGGCCTTAATGTCCAAATAAGGACTTCAACCTCATTGTTATGTTACAATGTAGCTAGACTGCTAAACCTCAAGGGCAGAGGCATCCAAAACTGCTTGCAAGCTCACGCCAAAATGCATAAAGCTTTTAGTTTGATGATTTGAATTGGTTTTCAAACACAATTATCCAACACTGTCTCATCTCAGAAAAGACAAAAATCATCATCGGCCCCCTTTTTAGAATGTATACTTCTTCTGTTTTTGTGTTGTCTCTAATTTTTTAATATTTACTGTAAAGAGAGATAAGTGATGATGAAAGCAACACTTTTTTTTAGTTTTTCTGTAGCTATCTCTCTTGGCACATGCACAATTATCAACTAATAACCACGGAGGTATACGGTGGTCGTCTACAACCATGCTTTTCTTGTTAACCAAACATTTATCATTTAGAAAAGCCCTCACTTCTATAAACATTATTTTTCTCCAGTTTCCTTACAAGGTGGATGTCCCCTTGGTGACACTCCAGGTGGAAGATGAGTGGAATAGTATTGCTGAGGCCATAACCAAATTCAAACTAGCACCCAACTATGCTCGCAGTTCCTGGGACTGGATTGGACTTTACAAGGTAGAACATATACAGTGGGGCAAAAAAGTATTTAGTCAGCCACCGATTGTGCAAGTTCTCCCACTTAAAATGATGACAGAGATCTGTAATTTTCATCATAGGTACACTTCAACTGTGAGAGACAGAATGTGAAAAAAAAACAAGAATTCACATTGTAGGAATTTTAAAGAATTCATTCGTAAATTATGGTGGAAAATAAGTATTTGGTCAACCATTCAAACCTCTCACTAATGGAAGGAGGTTTTGGCTCAAAATCTCACAATACATGGCCCCATTCATTCTTTCCTTAACACGGATCAATTGTCCTGTCCCCTTAGCAGAAAAACAGCCCCAAAGCATGATGTTACCACCCCCATGCTTCACAGTAGGTATGGTGTTCTTGGGATGCAACTCAGTATTCTTCTTCCTCCAAACATGACGAGATGAGTTTATACCAAAATGGATACATGGATGATACAGCAGAGGATTGGGAGAATGTAATGTGGTCAGATGAAATCAAAATAGAACTTTTTGGTAGAAACTCAACTCGTCGTGTTTGGAGGAAGAAGAATACTGAGTTGCATCGCAAGAACACCATACCTACTGTGAAGCATGGGGGTGGAAACATCATGCTTTGGGGCTGTTTTTCTGCTAAGGGGACAGGACGATTGATTCGTGTTAAGGAAAGATTGAATGGGGCCATGTATCGTGAGATTTTGAGCCAAAACCTCCTTCCATCAGTGAGAGCTTTTAATGGTTGACCAAATACTTATTTTCCACCATAATTTAAAAATAAATTCTTTAAAAATCTTACAATGTGAATTCCTGGATTTTAGTTTCACATTCTGTCTCTCACAGTTGAAGTGTACCTATGATGAAAATTACAGACCTCTGTCATCATTTTAAGTGGGAGAACTTGCACAACCGGTGGCTGACTAAATACTTTTTCGCCCCACTGTACATCACTTCCAATTAAACGTGCTAGACATGTTTTTTTTGACCGCTGCTAATGTTGTTGATCTGGTCTCTACTGTCCTAGGTGGGATTCAAACACCACAAGGACTATGTGGGATACGTGTGGGCCAAACAAGAAGAAGCAGATTTTCAAAGACAAGAGCACCAGGTAATGAAGACGTATCCTGAAGTCTTGTTTAAGAACAAGTTCCTCTCACGTTTAGTGAATTTTTTACAAACTGTTGTGTAGGTAACCTTTACGGAAGAGGAATTGCCTAAAGGCTCAGGGGATTTTATCTTGGGTTACTACAGCAACAACATGAGCACCATCGTCGGCGTAACTGAGCCATTTCAGGTAATCGCGAACACAATACAACATTTAATAGAATAAAAAATACAAATTTTAAACAATGTTTATTATATATATGAGATATTCCTCCGAATTAGGGCCATTTGCATTCAAAAGAAACTTAAATATCTGGCTTTATGCATTTGCCTATCCGAGGCAACTTAATTTGATTTTTGTGCAAGTTTTTCTAACCTGAAGATGAGTCATTTGTGTAACACGACTGAGTTTTTAGCACAGAACTAGCAAATACCTGAAAAATTGCCACATATAATTTATGCTGATACAATGTGAGCACATGATTCAGCACAATTTGTATTCAAAATCCCAAAAATATTGTAGGTAACAGTACTGTGCTGAGCTTTAAACCTTCATAGTCATTGTTGTTATATAAAATACACAGAAAAATAAATGAGTGCATTTATATTCATCCCTCCCATTGCCTGCAGAGTATGATGCAACTTCCTGTGGACCATGTGACTTTTGGAATATTTCACATTTTTCAGTGGGGGTAATGTGTTGTAGTAACAGGACTGAGTTAAAACCCAGGTACACGGCTAAAGTGGGAAGTTTAACTAAATTATTTTTTGTTTTTCTGTTGAAAAAGAATAATTAAAGTTGGTAAAAGGTGAAGCACAAATATGTAAAAAATAAATAAATACATACACAAACACATGTGTGTGTATATATTTGAGACACTTGTGATTTAGGGCTGTATAATTATGGGTCTACAGAAAATGTGACGAAATCTGCTGGGACAAAAGTATACATACAGCAAATGTTAATATTTGTTTACATGTCCCTTGGCAAGTTCCACTGCAATAAGGCACTTTTGGTAGCCATCCACGAGCTTCTGTCAAGCTTCTGGTTGAATTTTTGACCACTACTCTTGACAAAATTGGTGCAGTTCAGCTAAATGTATTGGTTTTCTGACAAGGACTTGTTTCTTCAGCATTGTCCACACGTTTAAGTCAGGACTTTGGACCTCAAACACTCCTCAAAAGTGGTAAAGGAATGGCTAAATCAAGCTTGAATTAATGTTTTAGGATGGCCTTCCCAAAGTCCTGACTAACCCCGTGTGAACAATGCTAAAAAAAAAAGTCCATGTCAGAAAACCAATACATTTAGCTAAACTGCACCATTTTTGTCAAGAGGAGTGGTCAAAAATTCAACCAGAATCTTGTGGATGGCTACCAAAAGTGAATTATTGCAGTGGAACTTGCCAAGGGACATGTAACCAAATATTAACATTACTGTATGTATACATTGGAACCAGCAGATATGGTCACATTTTCAGTATTCCCATAATAAATTCATAAAAAAACAAACTTCATTAATGTTTTTTGTGACCAACAAGTGTGTGCTCCAATCACTCTATCACAAAAAAATAAGAGTTGTAATATCTATTAAAGTTTAATTTTAGGAGGTGGGGACAGGCAACAAATGTTCAAAGTAGTTCAAATTAATTGTTAAAAATATAATTTGTTAATTACGTAATTAGATAAATGTGCAGGTTACTTTAGTTAAAAAAATATTTAATTAAATTGTTCTTCTTCCTTCTTTTCAGGCACATACTATGGTTTTGTTTTTGTTTAATTTGTATAGATGGAGAGTGTTTTTGGTTGTTTTGATTGATTGATTGAAACTTGTATTAGTAGATTGCACAGTACAGTACATATTCCGTACAATTGACCACTAAATGGTAACACCCGAAAAAGTTTTTCAACTTGCTTAACTTGTCCACGTGATTCATCCATCCCATCCATCCATTTTCTACCGCTTATTCCCTTTCGGGGTTGCAGGGGGCGCTGGCGCCTATCTCAGAAGCCACGTGATTCAATTCATCGTAAATTCATTTTGGCATCAATATCGGTGGAATGGCCCATATGAGCAGTAAAGATTATCAATGTGTTGATGGAATGATTAAACTATTGTATATTGGCGTGTGAATGTTGTCTATCTGTGGTGTACCCCGCCTTCTGCCTGAATGCAGCTGGGATAGGCTCCAGCCACCCTCGCGACCTCATAAGGGACAAGCGGTAGAAAAATGGATGGCTGGATGGAAAGCTAGCTCCATACTGACCTTATACTTCCCGTTTATTGTGATAATAATGCTTCATTTAATCTACACAGATCCAGCTTCCCACTTCAGGCCAGGACGTCAGCTCTTCAGACAGCTCTGACTTCAGCTCCGAGGACGACAGCACTGTCGTTCTCACAAAGTCGAGGTCCCGAAGTCCCAGTCCTCACAAGGGCAAGCGTCACCGCCGCCGTCGCAACCACAGCCGCAGCCGCTCTGAAAGTCCTGTGCAGAGCCAAATGAAGGAGATAACTGCCCCCACAACTTTAGTCACGTCTGAATGTGAGTCCACCAAACGTCCAGCAGAGGGCAGCCAGAAGTCTGATTCTGAGGAGACCAACAAACAGAGGGAGGAGACTGGAGTGATATGAGCATGTTGTCACAAGCCACTAAATCAATTGTTTTTTTTTTTCTTTTATGCATCTACATGTTTTATCTCGTGAAAATGCGCAATTTTTGATGCCATCGGTTTTATTTTTCCAACCGCCTGGTTCCTTTCGAGCAGGGGTTTTCTTCCGAGGGAGATATAGCAGCTTGAGAGCGATAATGAAAAGCCTTTTTCAAACACACTAAAGGCAAAAATAATAGGATTTTCATTTCTACAATAATTCTGTGCATAAATCCACAACTGTATTATACAATTGCACTTTGAAAACCCCTGCTTTAGAGGTTGTCCTAAATGTTTCATCGCGTCCTGTATTTTCTCAATCGTGCATTGTTTGCTTCTTAATATTTTGAGGGCATTTTCACGCATTGTGGCCGGTCGAGCTCATTTGTTTATCCCAACGTTTGGACAGCAAATACATCAGGGCGCAACTGAACGATGACATTTCTCAGATCGAGATCTTGCTCAGGTTGCACACTCCAGGTGCTTCGCATACTGCCATGTGACAAAGCACAGATACCCTTGCATTGGTAGTGTTTGAAAGAAACACATCATACTGCGGCCATCTGCAGTCATTCTAGGTGTTTCAACCAAAAAGAAAAACATTGAAAAATGTTAAGACAACAAAGTAGCCAAGCAGTCCCAACAGTTACATCTGCAGACACGCTATCAGCACAAGGTCACATGATCACCCACCATTCCCTTTGAAAATACACTGGTTTTATCAAACATAATTGCAAAGCGGTTTCGCCGTGCAATTCCAACGTGTGGTTCTACAATGGTGTACAGTGGGGCAAAAAAGTATTTAGTCAGCCACCGATTGTGCAAGTTCTCCCACTTAAAATGATGACAGAGGTCTGTAATTTTCATCATAGGTACATTTCAACTGTGAGAGACAGAATGTGAAAAAAAATCCAGGAATTCACATTGTAGGAATTTTAAAGAATTTATTTGCAAATTATGGTGGAAAATAAGTATTGGTCCCATTCATTCTTTCCTTAACACGGATCAATCGTCCTGTCCCCTTAGCAGAAAAACAGCCCCAAAGCATGATGTTTCCACCCCGATGCTTCACAGTAGGTATGGTGTTCTTGGGATGCAACTCAGTATTCTTCTTCCTCCAAACACGACAAGTTGAGTTTATACCACAATGGATACATGGCTGATACAGCAGAGGATTGGGAGAATGTCATGTGGTCAGATGAAAGCAAAATATAACTTTTTGGTATAAACTCAACTCGTCGTGTTTGGAGGAAAAAGAATACTGAGTTGCATCCCAAGAACACCATACCTACTGTGAAGCATGGGGGTGGAAACATCATGCTTTGGGGCTGTTTTTCTGCTAAGGGGACAGGACGATTGATCCGTGTTAAGGAAAGAATGAATGGGGCCATGTATCGAGAGATTTTGAGCCAAAACCTCCTTCCATCAGTGAGAGCTTTGAATGGTTGACCAAATACTTATTTTCCACCATAATTTACAAATAAATTATTTAAAATTCCTACAATGTGAATTCCAGGATTTTTTTTTACATTCTGTCTCACAGTTGAAGTGTACTTATGATGAAAATTACAGACCTCTGTCATCATTTTAAGTGGGAGAACTTGCACAATCGGCGGCTGACTAAACACTTTTCTGCCCCACTGTATACAGTGTTCCTAAATATCCAAGGAGAAACAAAATTGATAAATGCACACCTTTTAGGGTTTAGGGGGGCACTGCTACTCCAGCCGTGTCAGCAGCAGAGAGTGAATGTGAGAGTAAAGGGCTTTAAATAAACCCTCCAGCCCCCTAAATGAGCACAGTGAGAAGTGGCGCCCTGTGGGTGGATCACTGTCAGCTGACACAGCACAGCTGTCGAGCCAGAACTCATTTTTATTGGCTGTAGGGCAGCTGATATTGTCGGACCGATTAGGACGAGGCTTTTAACGTGACTCGCATGGGCCTCGACAAACAAACACAAAAAAAATCAGTGAAAATAAGTACTTGCGTCATTTGCTTCTTGCATGATGACATTCCAGTTGATATGAAACGTAAAAACTACTAAATGGGAGTAAAAACTCTACCATGTAGAGCAACCACAGGGCTTCGCATTTGCATTGTGAACCAAATGTGATCATTCATCTTATACTTACTGTATATGCTCAGTTTGATGTCATTTTTGCTCTGTTATCTTTTTTTTGTCATCTCATTGACGATTCTCCTTCACAGATTGGGGTTGATTGACATTAGTGAGATTAGTTGTGTTACCTTGTGACCCCTGATGACCCGACTAAGACACTTTGCGGCTCTTAGCGTGTAGGAAAGTATTGTGTAGCTGTAATCTCATTGTGTATGTGTGGCGGAATTGTGTTTTGATAGCGACGGGTCAAATGATGCCTATATATGAAACGGAAGGGGCGGCACTCTGTCCTTTGAAGCCTCGATGTGTATGTCGCTTTAAGGAAAAAAAATATATATGTGACTGATACAGGCCAAACTGTGGTAATTAGGAAGTGTTTTTTAACTGTTCAAAAGTGACAGTTCATACAGTTGTAGAACTGGCGTACCATGTTTGGTATTAGTTTTTGTCAGTGGTTCTTAACCTTGTTGGAGGTACCGAACCCCATCGGTTTCATATGCGCATTCACCGAAAAACAAAATGTCTTGTTTTTATTCAAATTTAAGACAAAGTTGTAGGTTTTTGGTACCACTCAAGTATGTGGAACATATTCTAAGTAACAAAGACTTAATTTAGCGTTATTTGGACACTAGAGGAGCATATTCTAAGTAATAAAGACTTAATTTAGAGTTATTTGGTTAGGGTCAGGGTTAGAGGGTTAGGGTTATTATAACGCCATGCTGAATAAGGCATTAATAAGTACTTAATAGTTAAGAGCAAAAATTTAACTAATTTGCATGTTAATAAGCAATTAATTAATGGTGAATATGTTCCCCATACTAAAGTGTTACCATGTTTTTTTTACTGATGCACAAAATGAACCGTGCATGAACATCACCTTGTTCAAAGA
Organism: Nerophis ophidion; assembly: GCF_033978795.1. Classification (NCBI taxonomy): domain Eukaryota; kingdom Metazoa; phylum Chordata; class Actinopteri; order Syngnathiformes; family Syngnathidae; genus Nerophis; species Nerophis ophidion. The sequence goes on along the minus strand of NC_084617.1, from coordinate 57,631,517 downwards.
ACAAAACCAACACAGTGCATAAACTCACAACAAATTACACACCTGCAGATCAGTCAGCTGTTGCCGCATCCGTAACACACTGATAGGGAGAAGTTTTTATTTGCACGATGAGTCGGGTGTGTTTTGACCTCCGCCGAACCCTTAGGATCCGATCGAAGCCAGGTTAAGAACCACTGATCTAAATTGAACTAAGAAAAGGATGAACTTTCAAAGTGTGGGATAATTTTTTATCTTATTGCACCAGATAAGCTCCTTTTCCCTGCAATTAGGCTCATTAACCAAAGTTTTGTGTTTCATAACTTTTGAATTGTTTTAATCCAGCAAAGGGTGGCTGACCATTATGAAACAATAGCACAGTATCAGTGCAGTGTCCATACAGCCAGCGAGTGTGCCACACGCTCACTGAGGTGTCATTTACCCATCACTAGTGTTTGATGCGACTGCGTTTGCATGGTGTGGACATACTCTACATTCCGGTGCTGTGATTTTTGTGCTGTCAAGTGCTGTTTTTGACTTTTTGTCATACCTGTGAAAGTTGTGACAAAATTTAGCAATGGTACAGTAAAAGTGGTTTAAAAATGTAACTTCCATGTAAATGTTAGGTGAAGAACAAATCTGAAGCTGTCAAATGATTTCAAAGTGTATTTTAAGTATGTTATTTATTTGGAAATGAAGATATAGTATAATGAACCTTTTTGTGTAGAGTAAGATGTTATAAAAATGAATAGATTGTGAGGTGAATTAGATAAATTGCAGTCATTATTAGTGACTAATGTGAAGAGAAAAAACTGTACAGAATGTAATTGTCAAGATAAATACTGTATGTATGAATGATACAAATGAAATATGGATAGCAGACAATCTATGCCACAAAGTTTATTTTTCCTTGAATTGTGTATTTATTTTCTTATTTAGATATATATGTAAATTTTAAATGAACCTGAATTCTGCTGGCCAGTGAGGGAGCATTATTTCAGTGGAAATGTTTTCTTTTTCTTTTTTTCTTTACGTTATGAGTGAGCCTGTTTGCTGCAGGTTGGACATCTTTCTTTTACTGAATGAAGAGTAGACTGTTTAGTCTACATGTTTGTATGATTGCTACAGAAAAGTATTTAAATGCTAATGAATCTAAATGTGTGAGACATTTGACTTGATATTTGGCATATGAGACCATAGGGATTCCCATAAGTGCAAAGAAACTATATAAACATCCCTTTAAAATCGGCGGCCTTTGTGCTTCTTTTTGCATGGTTTTTAATAATTGATGCGTTGTTTAATGGATTTTAATGAATCCTACAAGTCCAATAGATATGTTAGGAAATTAAAGACCTGCTAAAATGACTAATGAACCAGTCACTCAATGGGAAAATAACGATAAAATATCTCAATTGCATCCATCAAGTTACCAGTTGCAGTGTGAACTGGTGGTGGGATTGTTTCCAGAGGATGTTGAGGCGTTCTAGATGAAAGAGAGGAAACGTCACACTGCATCCTGCACAGAGCAATAGCAGGTGCATCTTGCATCATGCTCCTGCCAATTCTGCACATTCATGTTGACTAGTCCACACTGATGCAACACCAGCCGGGGATTGAACCACGCTGTTGTTGTAGTAAGTGGAATTCCACCAGTAAAATGTTTGCTCACTCAGGTTTACAAAACTCAGTTTTGTGGAGTGCGACATTTGACCTTTTGATTTTCAGCAATAAGAGTGTTACTGATTACTTGTTTATAATGACAGTAAACTATCATTGTCTCATTATAAAAACAGACCTTGTATAGGTATAAAAAAAACATTTGCCCATCAGCAATGTTCACAATCAGATGGTTAGATTATTCTATTACCCAAAACAACAGAGATATGAGAACCTTTTAAAGGTACAATAATACAGTTACAATGAAAGATAATAATCTCATTTTCTGGTCTGCTCACTGCTTTGTTTGTAATTTTTTAAACATGTTCTACTGTTGACAAATTACCTTTTTTATAGTCAAATTTATGCTTCATCTGCTAATAAATGTTAACGGATAATAACACAATCACTCACATATTTCATTTAAAGTCATAAAATAAATAGTCAAGCCTTTTGGGGCATTATATTTTTCAACGAAATCATAAATCTTGTTTATTCTTGTTTATTAATTTTCAAAAATGAATAAAAAAAAAAAAAAATCAGAATACGTTTTTTTTTTTTTTCCATTTCCATGCTTATTCGCTGTTCGTTTATATATGTCATAGGGCAGCAACCAATGAGAGATTATCATTTTTGTACCAAATAATACATTGCAAGAATCGGTTTAAAATCGCAAATCGTGTTTAATCTATTCTAAATCAAGCAAATTATCACAGCAAGAACCGAAATCGAACGGTGAGTTGTAAGATTCCCATGCATCAAATTCACTGCCATTTATATCATGAGAAATAACACACATTTGCAATTGTCACTTATAACACAAAGTTATTAAAGGCACTAAAATTGATTGCAAATGGACTGCTCAGGTTTTCTTATAAATATTTTAGCATGTATCCTGTAAACCAGTGGTTCTCAACCTTTTTTCATTGATGTACCCCCTGTGAACGTTTTTTTAATTCAAATACCCCCTAATCAGAACAAAGCATTTTTGGTTGAAAAAAAGAGATAAAGAAATAAAATACAGAACTATGTCATCAGTTTCTGATTTATTAAATTGTATAACATTGCAAAATATTGCAAATTTTTAGTGGTCTTTCTTGAACTATTTGGAAAAAAAGATACAGAAATAACTAAAAACTTGTTGAAAAATAAACAAGTGATTCAATTATAAATAAAGATTTCTACACATAGAAGTAATCATCCCCTTAAAGTGCCCTCTTTGGGGATTGTAATAGAGATCCATCTGGATTTATAAATTTAATTCTAAACAATTCTTCACAAAAAAACAAATCTTTAACATCAATCAATCAATCAATGTTTATTTATATAGCCCCAAATCACAAATGTCTCAAAGGACTGCACAAATCATTACGACTACAACATCCTCGGAAGAACATCAATATTTACGGAACATGTACACAAAAAAATCCAACTGTCAACACTGAATATTGCATTGTTGCATTTCTTTTCTCAGTTTATGAACTTAAATTTATATTTTGTTGAAGTATTATTCAATAAATAGAGTTATAAAGGATTTTTGAATTGTTGCTATTTTTAGAATATTTTTAAAAAATCTCACGTACCCCTTAATTGGCATACTTTCAAGTATCCCCGGGGGTACGCATACCCCCATTTGAGAACCACTGCTGTAAGGTCCTGCACCATCCCCTCGATCTCGTCTGTGCTTATTATGAACCGATGAAGCCTGCTTGGTTACGAAGTGAAACGCCTTTTTAAAACAAACTGAAGAGTGATGTTGCGATCGATTCAATTCCCTGAGTATCGATTGATTGATTGAAACTTTTATTAGTAGATTGCACAGTACAGTACATATTCCGAACAATTGACCACTAAATGGTAATACCTGAATAAGTTTTTCAACTTCTTTTAGTCGTCACACAATGGCACGGATGAATGAGAATATTCAAAACGCAATTTATTCAGTTAGCATTGCCAAACACATTTCGGGAGAACATCAGCACCAGAACACAACAAAAAAAATACCCCGTATCCCTTGCAGCACTAACTCTTCCGGGACGCTACAATATACCCCCCCGAATATCCTGAATTCGGAGGTCTCAAGGTTGTCAGGTATGGCTTTGACTAAAGGTCTTGACCATGTCTATGCGCAGGCTTTGACTACAAGACCTGCAATGTCCTTGTGGCCTTGGAGCAGCAGTCTCCTGACATTGCTCAGGGTGTTCATGTGGACCGCAATGAAGAGGACATCATCGCAGGGGACCAGGTGAGTTTCACGTTTTCCATAGGGATGTGCGAATCAATCAGCCACCGATCAATATCGGCTGAATTTCATAAAATACATGCCCGCCATTGCTGATTAATGCTTTTTCAAAGCCGATCACAGACACAGATCCCCTATGGATAATTGTATTTCTTCTGTCACTTGACTGACAAACAAGCATCTTAGTATGAGTCTCCATATGGAGTGGAGCCACTCCTCCTAATTCAATAAGAATCATCTATAAGGCGGCAAAAACACTGCATAATTAAATTACTATTATCACTGGAGGGCGAAGTTTCGGAGTAGATGGAAACGTGTTGATGCAAGAAATAAGCAGTTGACAAGAAATCAACAAGAGTCTAGAGAGGATTGCCCAAAATGTTTAAAAACAGCCCCCGCATTCTTAAAGGCCTACTGAAACCCAGTACTACCGACCACGCAGTCTGATAGTTTATATATCAATGATGAAATATTAACATTGCAACACATGCCAATATGGCCGTTTTAGTTTACTAAATTGCAATTTTAAATTTCCCGCGAGTTTCTTGTTGAAAACGTCGCGGAATGATGACGCATACGCGTGACGTCACGGACTGTAAGGAAATATAAGCGCTGCACCAAACACGGCTAAAAGTTGTTTCTGTTCATGGCGTAATTACACAGTATTTTGGACATATGGGTTGCTGAATCTTTTGCAATTTATTCATTTAATAATGGAGATTATAAAGAACAATGCTGTTGGTGGAAAGCGGTGTATTGCAGCTGTCTTTAGCACCGAGACACAGCTGGTGTTTCTTTGTTTGTTGTGAAGCAGAGCGGTCAAGCGAACATGTTTTCTCTACGTCAACCAGCATGTTTTTGGATGGGGAAATTGTGATATATATCTTACCGAAGACATCATTGGATTATTCGTCGTCCTGCAGCAGCTGTTTAAAAGGCAGCTTGGCTCCTCGGCTTCTCTCTTAGACACTTCGTGTTCACCGCAGCCATCCCACCTCAAGGTATGTCTTTACAATCTTTAAAATCCCACTAAAACACTATTAAAACAATAAGCAGATAAGGGATATTCCAGAATGATCCTAGTAAATGTATCTAATTACATCTGAAACGCTCACACTGCCGCCGCCCGGAATCGTCGCTTTTTTTTTTTTTTTTCTAGTCCTTCACTATCAATATCCTAATTCACGAATCTTTCATCCTCGCTCAAATTAATGGGGAAATTGTCGCTTTCTCGGTCTGAATTGCTCTTACTGCAGGTGGCTCCCATTAAAAACAATGTGAATATGTCTGGAGCCCTGCAACTCGTGACGTCAAGCGCACATACTTGCGGTAGAGGCAGGGCTTTTCTATGAGCGACCAAAAGTTGCGATCTTTATCGTCGATGTTCTCTACTAAATCCTTTCAGCAAAAATATGGCAATATCACGAAATGATCAAGTATGACACATAGAATGCACCTGCTATTCCCGTTTAAATTAGAAAATCTTATTTCAGTAGGCCTTTAGGTGTTTATTTTTGTGGTCATCTTTAAAAAAAAGATTGAATATTCCTGTTTGATCAAGACATGTTTTACCTCTTTATCAGCGGGCCGCTCCAGGTGTGGTATGTTCACGTAAAACACCCCTCCTCCAGGCGCCTCGATGGTATGCTCCGCCTCCTGGTGACGTCACTACCTCTGCCTCCATTGCATAAATACCAGAGCGGGGCACCATGAGGCTGAGCTTGCGAGGGGCTGTTCAACGAGTAACGTGGGCCAATATATCCGCGAGAACGTCTTAAAACTCTTGCCGGTGACACTTATCGTCTCTTTTTGCGGTCAACGTTAACAATCATGAACGGCCAAATGAACGGTTTTCACAACTCCATCATTGACGAGGACTGCTTCTTGTTCACGTCGGAGTCTGTCGGAGAAGGGCATCCCGGTAAATATGAACACTGACCTTATTGCTGATATCGTAATTGGCCACCGACATTTAAAGGAAGCGGACGAATTATTTAACCGCAATAAATGAATGAATGTTGCGTTTGTGTTTATTGTTACGAAAGTGTCCGCCAAAAAGGAAATGAGGGGCCGGCCGGTGTTAGCAGGCGCACGCGCCACTAGCTAAGGTTAGCTTGCTAATCTGCGCTGTAAGGCTTGTTCCTTGATTACTATTCGCCTTTGATGTCTGTTGGTGCTTACAATGTGTTGCTTTCATTAAAGGATAGTATTTTCTTTCAAAAAATGTTATTTTTTTTCACCTATTGATTTGGGTTAAGTAGTCATAATGGCGGTTCTTGTCCTTTGATTAACAGCAAACCGGAGCCTACGAGAACGTGTTTGGATTCTTTGGTTGTTTTAGTATTAATTGATGTCATTTTTCGGTGGGGATACATTCCGGTTGTCTGCAATGCGCGGGCCCCCCCCTACCACATGTGCACATGTTTGAAATGGCGACTGTTGAAAGGCTTTCAGCCACTCCCACTGAGAACATGCTACAGTTAGTGTTGAGCCTTTGCTTCACTGTCTGCGGCCAGCTGCAATTTAGTGTTCCACTTTCTTCCAGATAAAATCTGCGACCAGATCAGTGACGCTGTCCTTGACGCCCACCTCAAGCAAGATCCCAACGCCAAGGTCGCATGTGGTAAGAATAAAACGGCTTCTCCCGTGCGCCAGTCAATGTAAAGCAAGGACAGTGTGTTGATTTGTCACATTTCCTGTGTTCCCGACAGAGACCGTTGCTAAGACTGGGATGATCCTGTTGGCGGGTGAAGTGACGTCAAACGCTACAGTAGACTACCAAAAAATTGTGCGAGATACAATTCGACAGATAGGCTACGATGACTCTGCTAAAGGTGTTCATTTTTGTTTTTTTTAAGTTGCCTATGTGTTTAGGGTCCATAGGGGAACGGTACACAAACATTTCGGTTTGGTACGTACCTCCGATTAGAGGTCACGGTTCTGTTTATTTTCAGTACAGTTAGCAAACAACAAAATATAAATGTTTTGGTTATTTATTTACCATATTTGTAAACAATGGCTTTATCCTTTTAACATTGGGAACACTATAATAATTCCGCCTACGTTAATCCACATTAAACTGCCTCAAGTTGTTGCTCTGATTAAATAAAATGACAAAACCATTCTTCTACATATAAAAAGTGCAACATTAAACAGTTTCAAGTCAACTCATCATGCTTAATTTATTATAGCATTTGGGAAGCCTGTAGTTGACTTTTACTATGTAAATGTTAAATTTTTGTCAACATGTGATAGCAGGCACCCTGACATTTAAAACTAGGCTGCTACATTACTAATGATTAATATAAATATAGCTGAAAAAATAGTACAATAGCAATAGGAGAGACTATTCATCCCTGAAACAAGTGAAATAACAGACAGGGCTTTGCTGCCCCTAACACACGCACTTAGCAAAATGAGCTAACGTTACGCTAAAAGCTAATTAGCCTTCACCTCAAGCCAGAACTGCGAGCGAGCTGAGCTGCAGTTTAAGTTACTAGAAGGTCAACGAGCTCATAGTGATGCTAGTAATAGTTGTGACTGGGAAGTGTTTTTTATAATTTGGGAAGAGTACGATGTCCCCTGCAGAACACACATCTGCTCGACGCTGAGGCATTGACAACATGCGTTCTGAATACGCACTGCTGATTGGCTGTTACATCGCTCTGAATACGCACTGCTGATTGGCTTTGTATGTCACCAATCAGATGGTTGTGTGGGCGGGACAATGCTGGGTGCTCAGACAGAGGCAGAAAGCAGAGCAGCTTGTTAAGACTTTAGGTTACAAACTCGTTCCATGCACCTCCGAACCGGACCGAAACCCCCGTACCAAAACGGTTCAATACAAATACACGTACTGTTACACCCCTAACGGTCCATCATGTCTGCTTTGACCATACTTGCCAACCCTCCCGATTTTCCCGAGAGACTCTCGAATTTCAGTGCCCCTCCCGAAAATCTTCCAGGGTAACCAATCTCCCGAATTTCTATCGATTTCCACCCGGACAACAATATTGGGGGCGTGCCTTAAAGGCACTGCCTTTAATGCTTTACAACCTGTCGTCACTCCATACAAACAGCGTGCTGGCCCAGTCACAATATATACAGCTTTTACACACAAAGTGAATGTAAAACATACTTGATCAACAGCCATACTGGTTACACTAAGGGTGGTCGTATAAACAACTTTAATACTTACCAATATGCGCCACACTGTGAGCCCACACTAATCAAGAATAACAAACACATTTCGAGAGAACATCCGCACCGTAACAGAACAAATACCCAGAACCCCTTGCAGCACTAACTCTTCCAGGACGCTACAATATACCCCCCCCCAAATCTCCCGAATTCGGAGGTCTCAAGGTTTTCAGATATGGCTTTGACTAAAGGTTTTGACTATGTCTGTGTGCAGGCTTTGACTACAAGACCTGCAATGTCCTTGTGGCCTTGGAGCAGCAGTCTCCTGACATTGCTCAGGGTGTTCATGTGGACCGCAATGAAGAGGACATCGGCGCAGGGGACCAAGTGAGTTTCACATTTTCCATAGGGATGTGCGAATCAATCAGCCACCGATCAATATCGGCGGGATTTCATAAAATACATGCCCGCCATTGCTGATTAATGCTTTTTCAAAGCCGATCACAGACACAGATCCCCTATGGATAATTGTATTTCTTCTGTCACTTGACTGACAAACAAGCTGCTTACTATGAGTCTCCATATGGAGTGGAGCCACTCCTCCTAAGTCAATAAGAATCATCTATAATTTGGCAAAAACACTGCATATTTAAATAACATTATCACTGGAGGGCGAAGTTACAAAGTAGATGGAAACGTGTTGCAAGAAATAAGCAGTTGACAAGAAGTCAACAAGAGTCTAGAGATCATATTACAACTGCTGTGTCAACATTTTAGCGGTCAGTACACGACACATCAAAGGCACGGTGGATACGTGAAAGGGTGGTGCGAGACCATTGGAAGTATCAGAATCATGGTTAAAAATTTTTCAATTTGTATTTTTTACAAACTTGGACAATAGTTCTCTGGGCAAAGGAGGACTTGGAGAGCAAACATTATTTAAATGCATAATAGTATATTTTGATTCTGTTTCGACATTGTGTACACTAACTTTTATGCTCAAATAATTGTATGTAATAAAAGGAAATAAGGAGCTAGTTTTAATGTTATTTTGTTAAAACTGTCAGTGTCATTCACCATGAATAAATGGAAATTACAGTCAATACAGGTGATTTGGATTGTTATTAGCCAATCTCACTAATGATCAGTATCAAATCGGCAGCATATAACCCTAATTGGAACATCCCTTGTTTTCGTCATTCATTGTCGTTCAGTGTCAATGAGCATGGCACTAAACTTTGTCTTTCCCCAATGTTTTAGGGCTTGATGTTTGGGTATGCCACTGATGAGACAGAGGAATGCATGCCCCTCACAATTGTGCTTGCCCACAATCTAAATGCCAAAATTGCTGAACTACGGCGCAATGGTTCTCTTCCATGGCTGCGGCCTGACACAAAGACACAGGTAAAATGAGTACTGGTCATCCAAAGTACCTGTAAATTTAGTATATACGATCTGTAACTGTATTTTTGCCTCCTGCCCAGGTTACTGTCCAATATCGCCAGGACCGTGGCGCCATGCTTCCGGTGCGCGTGCACACTATTGTCATCTCTGTTCAACACGATGAGGATGTGTGCCTGGAGGAGATGAGAGATGCCCTGAAGGAAAAAGTTATCAAAGCTGTTGTTCCCTGTATTTATTTGGATGATGACACAATCTACCACCTGCAGCCCAGTGGGAGATTTGTTATTGGCGGTCCTCAGGTAAATGTGGAGCACAGTGTTCAGACATGTCAGTTTCCCCCATATGACTGCAGTCTTTTATGGCTTAGTGGGTTGTGGAGGTGGGAATGACATAATCGCTTAATTGGCGACGATGAATTTGCAAGAAGTTAAAGTAAAAACATGAAAAACGAAGCTAATGTTTCGAAGTACATTGTTGCCGAAAAAAAATGAGGCTGCCAGTAAATGCATTTTAGATGGGGGAAGGCTCAGCAGCACACGCTGTTTAAGAGTGCTATAAAAAAATGTAGGGATGTAACCATATGAAAATGTTAGCTGTTATTGTACCGGTAACCCAAATGATTTCAGTACTGTTCAATTTAAAACGGTAGTTTTATTAATACCAGTTATTGTCACATCCCAACTTAAATGTTTTTGATATAGTATTTGTCTCAATCTGATTGCTGGCTTAATATAGTCTTGACTCTGTGTTTCCAAGTTGACAACATTGATCCCAACAGTTAAAATGTTGGTGTAAAATTTTAAAAAATGCAGACTTTAACACTATTTAAATGCCTTTTAAGCATTTTTAAACGGTTTTCAGATTTGCAAGTTTGCTTTTCCTTTCTTAAATTTTACACAATAGACATCAATCAAAGTATATTTGTGTAGCCCTTAATTAAAAATGTCTCAAAGGGCTGCACAAGCCACCACGATATCCTCTGCTCAGATCCCATATCAGGGCAAGAAAACACTCCCACTCAAAGGGAACAACGAGCATCCCCCCTGCCATAGAAATATATATATATATATATATATATATATATATATATATATGTATGTATGTATGTATGTATGTATGTATGTATGTATATATGTATGTATGTATGTATGTATGTATATGTATATATATATGTATATATATGTATATATGTATATATGTATATGTGTATATGTGTATATGTATATATGTGTATGTATATATGTATATATGTGTATATGTATATGTATATATGTGTATGTATATATATGTATATATGTATATGTATATATGTATATATATATGTATATGTGTATATGTATATACATATATATATATATATATATGTATATTTTTTTCCTAGATGTTCATAATCGTGAGAAGCTGAAATTGAAACTTTTTGATCGCCCGGTCCTACTGTGTGCACTCATCTGAAATGACGCAATAATGCATACGTCAGTCAAAGTAGGAGCTTTTTATAAACGTTATTAAATATGATATTTTTATGTGTAATATACAGTACATTACCCTGTGATGAGGTGGAAACTTGTCCAGGGTGTACGCCGCCTTCTGCCCGAATGCACCTGAGACAGGCGGGACAAGTAGTAGTAAATGGATGTTCATTAATATGATATTCAAGGATGAATGGATAGATTTCTAATGGAATAGTGCAACAGCTAAGTCTTATTGCTCCATTACAGGGTGATGCTGGGCTGACGGGTCGCAAAATAATAGTCGACACTTACGGTGGCTGGGGAGCCCATGGAGGCGGCGCTTTCTCGGGGAAGGACTACACAAAGGTGGACCGCTCTGCTGCCTATGCTGCACGCTGGGTTGCGAAGTCTTTGGTGAAAGCGGAACTCTGCAGGAGAGTGTTGGTTCAGGTGTGCGCTGCTGCTTAGCATATTATATGAATGTAAAGCTTTTGTGACGTCCAATGATTCCTAATGTATGTTGGGTTAGGTTTCCTACGCCATTGGTGTTGCCCACCCCCTCTCCATTTCCATCTTCCACTATGGGACCTCCAACAAGAGTGAACGGGAGCTGCTGGATATTGTGAAGAAGAACTTTGACCTCCGCCCTGGGGTCATTGTTAGGTAATGTATGACCTGAAACCGGTTTACTCCTACTGTAGCTTTTTTTTTTTCCCCTGTTCTTATTCTGCAAAAGAGGCTTCTACTCTGTATCACAGTTAAAATATTTTAAGGGCTATTTACACAAGGGTGTTTTTTAAAATGTGTGTTTTGGCAGCTTTATTACTTTTTAAAGTGCTACTTCTTCGATCCCAATTATTTGGCAGAACTTAATAGTGTGACCGGCATAGACCTTGTCATGGTGCTCTCCCTAACACAAGTACAGTGTAAAGTTATGAATATATTATTTTGGGAAATACTGAGCACAAGCATATAGTGCCAAAGTGTGACACCGGCACAGTATGAAAGAGTGTCCAAAGTATTTTATGCAGCTCGTGCCAATGGGAATAATTCTCTATGCACAACATGCAAAAGTACTTTTTTTTTCTTTCTTTTTTTTGTGCAAACAAGCCCTTACTCATGTATGATAATGAAGCCCCTTGGCGATGACTCAGGATGGGTCTGTTTTGTAAATGGTTTCCATCTGGAAGCTGTCGTTGCCACATTGCTCAGGTACAGCGTATGGTAGGTGTGGTAAGTGATGCTTTTTCTTGTCGTTGCCTGCACAAGCACTTTTTAATATTTTGTTTTGTTTTTAAAACCTTGTGCCTCACTTTGCCCTGTTTGTATCCGTGACTGCTGTTAAACTTGATGATTATTTATTTTAGGGAGCTGGATCTGAAGAAGCCCTTGTATCAGAAGACCGCAGCCTATGGCCACTTTGGCCGTGACTCCTTCCCATGGGAGGTTCCCAAAAAGCTCAAATACTAAACTTGTTAAGCTTTTTCCTCCCAGGCTTGTTGGTGTATACTACAGAGAAGCCACCAAGATTTTGGGGGAGAAATGCCATTATCTCTCATCACTGCATCATTTACCACTTGACTCCCTCTCTTCCTCCCCTTTCCTCTGGTTACTGTTTCTTTTGTTAATTGCTTTATCATGCTGGGTCCTTGAATGCATTTTTATTTTTTTAACTTTAATAGATTCCAAGAAATTATTTTCTCCAGCTCCGCACTCTTAGTCTGATTAGCTGCGGTCCTCTTGTCATTCCACGCGCATCTAGTTGATAGTCAGTGGCACATCAGTGGTGTTATAGACTGTACTTGGCCTTCTTTATTTTCTGGTGCTACTGTTAAGGAGTGTGTGCAACCTCTGAAGTAGATCTTGAAGGATGTAGCCTGCCGTTTAGACCCTGTCCACATGGAAATTCTAAGATCTGAACGGTAAAGAATGGTATAGAATGAAGTTATGGGTACTCTCCATAATGTCATTTTTTGATTAAGCAGATCACCCACAAGAACAGCAGACTGGCATGACAATTCTACTTTGTGCTTAGTCCAGACATGAGACATGGGTTTCTCGTGTTTGCTGTCATTGTGTTTGTTGTGTAGTGGAAAACATGCTATGTTGTGTATACGCTTTAATAGTTTTGGTGGCTGTTTACAGCGCTAATGGCTTATGTACTACATATTTTTTATCCAGTGATCTGTTCCCGTCTGGATGGGACTAATGCAGAGCTGCCTAGTTTTTTGGAATGCAAATCTCACTGATTGTAATGTGTGTATTTTGCATGTGGTTTAAAATATTGTAGCTTTTGTCTGGATTTTGAAAGGATGACAAATAGGTGGTAGATCAACAAAAACGCCACAACAACCTTTTCACAAAACCGTGTACACATTGGCTCAAGTCTCCCACACTTTAACCTTTGTTTCCACACGTGCACAGAATACATTCAGTGACTCTCAAGCTGTCAGATATATTTTTAGTAGTGCACAAATGTACTGCGCCATCTAAAATGTATTCACCATAAAAAAAAAATTCCCTGGCGGTTATCTGCAATTTGTTTTGGCCAGTAAAAAGGTCCATAGACTGGCATGTTTTAGATGTGCAATGACGGTGTATATTCTTAAAATTAGCACATAGGAATGCAATCCATCCTGAGCGTCTCAAATGCACAGAATCCTATCCCCAACAATGAAATTGTTGCATGTTTATAGACCAAAATTGGTCACCCTTTTTTATTTTCCAAACTGCTAAATAGTTTGTGTGGACAGGGTCTAAGGGAGGATTCTTTATTCTCTCTGAGCAACATTCCTCCTCATTCAGTGTAGTCTTTAATTTTTGGTAACTTTACTCCTTTTCTTCATGGAGGACACTAGAATGGCACAATTGGATGGTAAGGTTGCTGTTCATTGAAAAAAAAAAAAAAAAAATGCTATGCATTGCCAGCCAAATCGTACATTTTCAAGCTCTCAAGCGAGTTTAGAGGCCCACGCACCTGTGTAGACCTTTGCTGTTTTCTGACGTACTACAGAAAAGTCAGAGGCTGCTATGTCACTGCTCTGGTCTGCAGAGGTGTTGGATATACTTGATAGTGATGGAATATTTGGATTGTGTACATCAGATGAGTTTTCAACTTTGTTTTGTTTTTTAAAGAAATTGCTTATTTTTTTACTATGGCCCTTGGACTCCTGGACTCCTCGGGTATACTGATGGCAGGTGTAGTTACAGAGAAACCTGGTTTCCATCTTTGTCCTGATGGAGTTTTCCTGTCTTATTGGACGTCAAACAGCAACACTATTTATTTGTTCTTTGAAGCTCAGCGTGCATACAGAGAAGCTGATGTTTCAGAAGGCAGCTTTTAAAACAAAAAACTGTTACTGAATCTTGAATTCCTTTTGACTTGATCATTTTTCAGTGTTTGACTTGAGGCTCCAGAGTGTCGTACAGAAAAGCTTTGGATCGCCTCAAAAAGCAAGTGTCACTGCTAAATGTTTGTCTATTTTATTACATTGTTTTATATTCGGATTGCAGTAATATATATTTAATAGGGCTATGGACTGGTTGTCATTTTTAAGCGTCCACAAATCCTTGGCTCTTACGAATCGTCCCGAATGAGACTGCTACGTTGGGTTGGTGTAGTACAGAGAAACCAACTTTGTTTACATGGCGGTCCCATTATGGATGAGTCTAGTTGTCTCTTTTGGAGGTCATCACCATCATTGGTTACAGTAAGTGTAAATGTGCCTTCTATTTCCTCTCCTCCTTTCTTTGCTTCTATCCTCACACACAAATGCGCTTCTACCAGGAACAAGTAGCTGACTGTAATGTGCTTCATGTGTAGATTGGGCTGTTTCTCCTATGAACTGTAATAAACATCCCTACACCATGCACTTGTCTTGTCTTGCTATTTAAAGTTATGGTTTAAAGATTTGAATAAAAACGTATTGGTTATTCTAAGAGGGCTGGTGGTGTAGTTCGGATACATTATTCACATTGGTCTTATTAGCTGCACGATCAGTTGAAGTGGAGAGGTTACAAATCTTCCCAGTGCAGTGAATGTTCGGACAAGGCTCAGGGAAAAAAAAATCTCATTAAATGTTGAATTGCAGTTTATACAGGTGCTGGTCATATTATTAGAATATCATGAAAAAGTTGATTTATTTCATTAATTCTATTTAGAAAGTCAAACTTGTAGAATGTATACATTCGTTCCAAACAGACTGATACATTTCAAGTGTTTTTTTTGCCAAAAAGGAGATGATTATAGCTGACAACCAATGAAAACCTTAAATTCAACATCTCAGAAAATTAGAATATGGTGAAAAGGTCAGATATTGAAGACACCTGGTGCCACACTTAATTAGCTAACTAACTCAAAACACCTGGAAAAGCCTTTAAATGGTCTCTCGTTTTGATTCTGTATGACACACAATCATGGGGAAGACTGCTGTCTTGACAACTATCCAAAAGATGACCATTGATACTTTAAAGAAGGAGGGCAAGACACAAAAGGTCGTTGCCAAAGAGGTTGGATGTTCCCAGAGCTCTGTGTCCAAGCACATTGATAGAGAGGCGAAGGCAAGACAAAGATGTGGTAGAGAAAAGTGTACAAGCAAGAGGGATAACCGCACCCTGGTTTTGTCAAAAAAAGAAAAGCTTCAAAAATGTGGGGCAGATCCACAAAGAGTGGACTGCAGCTGGAGTCAGTGCTTCAAGAACCACCACGCACCAACGTATGCAAAATATGGGCTTCAGCTGTCGCATTCCTTGTGTAAAGCCACTCTTGAATAAGAGACAACGTCAAAAGTGTCTCCCCTGGGCTCAAGACAAAAAAGACTGGACTGCTGCTGAGTGGTCCAAAGTTATATTTTCAGATGAAAGTAAATTTTGTATCTCCTTTGGAAATCAAGGTCCCAGAGTCCAGAGGAAGACAGGAGAAGCACAGAATCCACGTTGCCTGAAGTCCGGTGTCAAATTTCCAAAATCGGTAATGGTCTGAGGTGCCATGTCATTGCTGGTGTTGGTCCACTGTGTTTCCTGAGGTCTAGGGTCAATGCAGCAGTCTACCAGGAAGTTTTAGAACACTTTATGCTGCCTCCCGCGGACCAATTTTATGGAGGTGAAGATTTCATTTTCCAACATGACTTGGCACCTGCACAGAGTGCCAAATCTACCAGTATGCTGGTTTAAGGACCATGGTATCCCTGTTCTTGATTGGCCTGCAAACTCACCTGACCTTAACCCCATAGAAAACCTATGGGGTATTGTGAAGCAGAAGATGCTAGATGCCAGACCCAACAATGCTGAAGAGCTGAAGGCCACTATTAAAGCAACCTGGGCTCTCATAACACCTGAGGAGTGCAACAGACTGGTGGACTCCATGCCACGCCGTATTGCTGCAGCAATTCAGGCAAAAGGAGCTGCAACTAAGTATTGATTGCCGTACATGCTGAAACTTTCCATGTTCATACTTTTCAGTTGGCCCACATTTCTAAAAAATATTTTTTGGTACTAGTCGTAACTAATATTCTAATTTTCTGAGATAGTGAATTTGGGATTTTCAGTAATTGTCAGTACTAATCATCATAATTTAAAGAAATAAACATTTCAAATATATCACTATGTGTATAATGAAATGATATATGTAAGTTTCACGTTCTGAATATAATTACTGAAATCAACTTTTTCATGATATTCTAATAATATGAACAGCACCTGTACATTGTAGGTCTTACCATAAGTTGCATGACCATGTCCTATACCAGGGGTCATCAACACGGTGCCTGCGGGCACCAGGTAGCACGTAAGGACAGATGAGTAGCCCGCTGGCCTGTACTAAAAATAGCTCAAATAGCAGCACTTACCAGTGAGCTGCCTCTATTTTTTAAATTTTATTTATGTACTAGCAAGCTGGTCTCGCTTTGCTCGACATTTTTAATTCTAAGAGAGACAAAACTCCCAATAGAATTTGAAAATCCAAGAAAATATTTTAAAGCTCTTTTGTGGCTTCACGGTGGCAGAGGGGTTAGTGCGTCTGCCTCACAATACGAAGTTCCTGCAGTCCTGGGTTCAAATCCAGGCTCGGGATCTTCCTGTGTGGAGTTTGCATGTTCTCCCCGTGAATGCGTGGGTTCCCTCCGGGTACTCCGGCTTCCTCCCACTTCCAAAGACATGCACCTGGGGATAGGTTGATTGGCATCACTAAATTGGCCCTAGTGTTTGAATGTGAGTGTGAATGTTGTCTGTCTATCTGTGTTGGCCCTGCGATGAGCTGGCGACTTGTCCAGGGTGTACCCCGCCTTCCGCCCGATTGTAGCTGAGATAGGCGCCAGCGCCCCCCGCGACCCCAAAAGGGAATAAGCGGTAGAAAATGGATGGATGGATGGATATTTTAAAGACTTGGTCTTCACTTGTTTAAATACATTCATTTATATTTTTACTTTGCTTCTTATAACTTTCAGAAAGACAATTCTAGAGGAAAAATACAACCTTAAAAAGGATTTTAGGATTTTTAAACATGTACCTTTTTAACCTTTTAAATTCTTTCCTCTTCTTTCCTGACAATTTAAATCAATGTTCAAGTAAATGTATTTTTTTATTGTAAAGAATGATAAATACATTTTAATTTAATTCCTCATTTTAGCTTCTGTTTTTTCGACGAATATTTGTGAAATCTTTCTTCAAACTTATGATTAAAATTCCCCAAAAATATTCAAGCAAATCTAGAAAATCTTTAGAATCAAATCTAAATCTTATTTCAAAGTCTTGAATTTCTTTTAAAAATTTTGTTCTGGAAAATCTAGAAGAAATAATTTGTCTGTTAGAAATATAGCTTGGTCCAATTTGTTATATATTCTAACAAAATGCAGAGTGGATTTTAACCTATTAAAAATCTGTCATCAAAATTCTAAAATTAATCTTAATCAGGAAAAATTACTACTGAAGTTCCATAAATTATTTTTTTAATTTTTTTCAAAAAGATTTGAATTAACTAGTTTTTCATCTTCTTTTTTTCGGTTGAATTTTGAATTTTAAAGAGTCGAAATTGAAGATAAACTATGTTTCAAAACGTAATTTTCTTTTTTTCCCAGTTTTTTTCTTCTTTTAAACCGTTCAATTAGGTGTTTTTTTCATTTATTCTCTACAAAAAACCTTCCGTAAAAGGAAAAAAAATGTATGATGGAATGACAGGCAGAAATACCAATTTATATATATATATTTACTTATTAAAGTTAAATTGAGCAAATTGGCTATTTCTGGCAATTTATTTAAGTGTGTATCAAACTGGTATCCCTTCGCATTAATCAGTACCCAATGAGTAGCTCTTGGTTTCAAAAAGGTTGATGACCCCTGTCCTATACAGTCACAACCAACTTTCCATTCTAAATCTTTATTGAAAGTTTTGGCCGTTCTATGCCTCTAATTTAGTCATGTAGAACTGGATCTTATTCTGCCCCAGCAGTGTACAAAGTAAAGTCCACAAAATATTGCTTAAATGTCCTGTGCTAGTCAATGCGCTAAAAGCTACCGTTTGCCGTTTAATTGTTCTTAGCAGTTCTTCTTAAAGGTGTGACAATCTGTCACTTTATTTCTGTTAATTTTCGTGATTTTGTATTTACTCCCTGTTCAGTGCTCTTACTTTGTTGTATTTCCTGTTTTATTCACGAGCACTGTTGCTTTTCTCTTTTCGTTGATTGGCAGCGGTTCACACCTGCTGTCAATCAAACTACTACCTATTTATGTTTCAGTCGAGCACTCCTCAGTGCTCGAAGATAAATCTATGTTCGGTGAACTTACTATGCAAGACTGCTTTAAGTTTATTTTTTTTCTTATGAGTTACATTCCTCTTACCTTCACTCCTCTCTCCTGGATTTTTGCATACTCGGGGACACACAACAGCAGACGTGCGAGTTTCCAACAAAAGGGGTCCTATAATGATTCAAATTGCATTTAACAAACTTCCTTGTAGACTGCTTTTGTGTCAGTTTTGTGCTACAGTCACATTTTCCTCAATCGCTATTACTTAACTTTGCAGCCATTGATTAGCTCAGGGGTAGGGAACCTGTGGCTTTAGAGCCAAATGTGGCTCTTTTGATGACTGCACCTGGCTCTCAGATACATCTTAGCTGACACACGGTAAGTAATGAATAATTCCACTGGTAATCAGTGTCAAAAATAACGTTCAAACTCTAAAACATTCTCATGCATTTTGATCCATCCATCCGGTTTCTACCGCACCTGTTCAAGAAGTCACATTAATGGTAAGAAGTATATTATTTATTGTTGGTTACCTTCAGAATAACAATCTTATTAAAAAGAATAAGAGACTTATTATACTCTAAAAATGTTGGTCTTACTTAAAAATGCATGCATTTAGTTGTATTCAGTCTTAAAAAAATATATTATATGGTTCTCACGGAAATGCTTTTTAAAATATTTGGCTTGTATGGCTCTCTCAGCCAAAAAGGTTCCCGACCCCTGGACAAGCTGAAGGACAAAAACGCTTTTAAAAAATAAAATGCCTATCCCCAATCCTTAGGTAAGACTATTTTTTAAATTTTAATACATTATAAGTGGTAAACAAATGTGATCAAAAGTCCGCTTAGATGGAAGTCTAGGGTAGTCGCTATATTCTGCCTAGTAACAGGCACATTTATTACATTTAATATTTGCGTATTTTGATAATTTTAAGCATACATGGCAGTTTAAAAACAATTGTCACGATGTTGGCCTTTTTTTTTTTTTACATTTTTTTAATACAACATCACTATTACTGCAGACTTCTTGGGTGACAACAAACAAAACATCACTTACTGTACAATGTCTTCTGTTACTGGGATGCCGACTGATAGGATCTTGTTATAGTCCTGTTTCGATGAATTTGATTTGATTTTTTGATTTTTATTAGGGTTCCCCAATAGCTGGTTGCCGCAACAACACACTACTCTTCCTGGGGTCCACAAACTCAATACAATTACAAGTAAAAGCATATAATTATAACTACACAATACAGAAAAAAAATTAAAGCATCAATAAGAAAACAAGCAAACAATTTACAGTCACAGAACAATAATTACCATATAAATATAACTACACAATTCAAAACAAAACAAAAATGATCAAAAAGCAAACTAATTGACGGACTCAGATATTACTTTCCTTTTAAAAACCTGTTTACTTTCATGCTCGCAAAGAAAAGCGGGTTGGAAGCAAATGTCTCGCCATTTACCGATTCTAAATTGGCTGTGGAAGTTGACAAACATCTTTTGATATGTCTTTCATTATATGATTGTGAATGACAGGCAAAATAAAAAAGTGCAGTTCCCCTTAAAGAGTGTATAAAAAAATGTTTTGAATCTTCTTTTTGTATTTCTTTTACTAAAATCTCCAAGTCAACTTCAGTCTTAAGTACATTTCGCAAACATGTCATGTTTAGTAAATTTTAACCCATTTTGCCCATTTGATCTATTATGTCAGTTTTGTTTTGAAAAATGTGCATAAAACGGCTGGCCTGGGAACGCCTTGGGATCCCCCGGGAAGAGCTAGAAGAAGTGGCTGGGGAGAGGGAAGTCTGGGCTTCCCTGCTTAGGCTGCTGCCCCCGCGAACCGACCTCGGATAAGCGGAAGAAGATGGATGGATGGATGCATAAAACGGGTTACCATCCATACAGTAAATGTCAAAGGGCTGCATGGGGACAATTAAGGCCTAAATATACTTGACTATTATATATGAATGATAACTTGTCCATTATAGGCTGATTGGCAACACTAAATTGGCCCTAGTGTGTGAATGTGAGTGTGAATGTTGTCTGTCCATCTATGTTGGCCCTGCGATGAGGTGGGGACTTGTCCAGTTTGTACCCCGCCTTCCGCCCGATTGTAGCTGAGATATAGGCACCAGCGCTCCCCGCTACCCCAAAGGGAATAAGCGGTACAAAATGGATGGATGGATGGAACTTGTCCATTTTCTTTCAAAACAAAATCATGACCTAATTGGATCAAATGGCCATTTAATGGGTTGGTTTGAGTTTATTTTGAATATACATACAATTACAACATTATCACATTTTCCAGTTTCTCTTTTTCAACATGTTTAAAAAAAGTATGAAGAAGCACACTTTATTTAATCCTAACCCTTTTCTGTTACATAGCAACTGCTAACACTTTAATTCACTGATTTTCTTCAATTTGTTCACAATATTCCATAAATAACATTAAAATCATAAATAACATTAAAATCATGTAAATGAATAAACAGTGAAGTAAGTTGTATTTCATATTGTAAGGTGAATATGACTATCAAAACTTTTATCATGGTTCTTGTTTGTACTTTGTAAACACTTTGAGTTTGAACAGTTTCTTAAATTGAATCATAGTAGAAGTTGGTATTTTCTCTTGTAGTTTCTTGAGGGTGTCCACCATTGTTTTTGTAGCCAAGATTCACCATATTATATTTTTTATACAGTAGGGTTAGTCTAAGTCGGGGGTCGGCAACCCGCGGCTCTAGAGCCGCATGCGGCTCTTTTGCGCCGCCCTAGTGGCTCTCTGGAGCTTTTTCAAAAACGTAGGAAAAATGGAAAAAAGATGAAGGGAAAAAATATATTTTTTGTATTATTTTTGGTTTTTGTCACAGGACAAACATGACACAAACCTCCCCAGTTGTTATAAAGCACACTGTTTGTATTAAACATGCTTCACTGATTCGAGTATTTGGCGAGCACAGTTTTGTCCTACTAATTTTGGCGGTCTTTGAACGCGCCGTGGTTTGTTTACATGTATGACTTTCTCCGACTTTCTAGGACGAGTTTTACCCACTTCTTTTTCTGTCTCATTTTGTCAACCAAACTTTTAATATTGTGCGTGAATGCACAAAGGTGAGTTTTGTTGATGTTATTAACTTGTGTGGAGTGCTAATCGGGCATATTTGGTCCCTGCATGACTGCAAGCTAATCGATGCTAACATGCTATTTAGGCTAGCTATATGTACATATTGCATCATTATACCTCATTTGTAGGTATATTTGAGCTCAATTAGTTTCCTTTAAGTCGTCTTAATTCAATTTATATCTCATGACACACTATCTGTGTGTAATATGGCTTTTGAATTTGTTTTGCGGCTCCAGCCAGATTTGTTTTTGTATTTTTGGTCCAATATGGCTCTTTCAACATTTTGGGTTGCCGACCCCTGCATGGTCTAAGACAGTGGTTCTCAAATGGGGGTACGCGTACCCCTGGGGGTACTTGAAGGTACGTCAAGGGGTACATGAGATTTTTGAAAAAAATCTTCTATAAAGAGCCACAATTCAAAAAATTTTAAACAAATATACTTATTGAATAATACTTCTACAAAATATGAATGTAAGTTCATAAACTGTGAAAACAAATACAACAATGCAATATTCAGTGTTGACAGCTAGATTTTTGTGGACATGTTCCATAAATATTGATGCTAAAGATTTCTTTTTTTGTGAAGAAATGTTTAGAATTAAGTTCATGAATCCAAATGGATCTCTATTAAAATCCCCAAAGAGGAAACTTCAAGTTGATGATTACTTCTATGTGTAGAAATCTTTATGATTTAATCACTTGTTTTTTTTCAACAAGTTTTTAGTTATTTTTATATCTTTTTTTCCAAATAGTTCAAGAAAGACCGCTACAAATTAGCAATATTTTGCACTGTTACACAATTTAATAAATGAGAAACTGATGACATAGTGCTGTATTTTACTTCTTTATCTCTTTTTGTCAACCAAAAATGCTTTGCTCTGATTAGGGGGTACTTGAATCAAAAACATTTTCACAGGGGTACATAACTGAAAAAAATTGAGAACCACTGGTCTAAGATAAGAAACATACATTTGACGTTGTTCAATGGTTGAGTCTTGTAACCACAATGCTTTGCAGCTACACGAACGTATCCTTTTTCTAAATTATTAATTGCGGGGCTAAGTCCTCGTTTTTTTTGTTGCAACAAAACAACACCTGTTTGTTTGAAACATTTACTCACAATCAAACTCCTTTTTTTTAAAAGAGAAACAATGTTAAACACAGTTTTGAGTGAGCATTGTGTGCGGAATAGATAAATACCTGGAGAAATCCTCAGAAATGTTTGACGAAGTAAATATTATGTGAGTAAACAAAGTTAATGAAAAATTTTTTAATATTAAATAAAATATGTATTTTAATAGAGGATTAACCCAACTTTAATCTTATTTAATTATCATTTTATTTAAGTACATTAACTTTAAAGATTCAACATTCATGTTATTAACTCACAACAAGACATGAGCGTCCATGACGTGGCGGGCTTCCGTATTACTGCTAAAAAACAAAGAAACCTAACAACATCCCGTGTGAGGATAAAACGTTTATTGTAGGTTTATGACATAACAGGAGAAATGAACTTTTCCGCTTGATAGTGAATGGTCAAATTAGGCCATGTCTACATTTAAAGTCGTTCAACCCCTTAAATGAATAATTATTTAGCCTAAGCCACACTAAACCAGCATTTAAAGTCCTCCTCCTCGGACAAGTTTTTACACGGGTAAGTCAGCCGTGTATTTCTTGAATCTCCTCCACTTAGCTTTGTATGGACTCATTGATCGTTTACAAAGTGTATTCGGAGAGGAAGTGACACCAGAAAGAACGCGCCACAGCCAGCTTCATAATACAGCGGTTTCGTAGCTCGTAGCTAACCACTAGAACAGGGGTGGCCATTACGTCGATCGCGAGCTACCGGTCGACCGCGGAAGGTGTGTCAGTCGATCTCCAGCCAGGCTTTTAAAAAAATAGACCTAAAAATTTGCGATCATCTATCTTCACCAAGACGTCACTTGATTGACATTCACAGCACCCTAAGGTCTTGTGAGATGACGCTGGCTGCAGCGAGATCATTATTAAGAAAAAATGACCGAGAGGAAGGCGAGGATCACTTTATTTCAACAGACTCTCGTGCCGTACCTTCCGTCCCAACTCCAAAGACCGACCGCACATTTCCTATCTTCACAATAAAAGCCCTGTGCACGCCATCTTTCCGAGACTCTTATTTTGTTAGCGCAGGCAGCATGAAGCAGCGCTTTTATTGTGCAGTCGGTCTTTAGCGTATTGACGGAAGGTACGGCGCGATAGTCTGTTGAAATAAAAAGTGTTTCTCACCCTCTTCTCGGTCATTTTTTTTTGTTTTTTTTTGTCCTGTCTAGCTTGTCAGGCAAATCATATAGTTGATGTAGATGCCCATATCGGCTGTTCAGATTTACTTTGCAAAAGAGAAGTGTAGGATACTTCTCTTGTTGCCTTATTTGAATTTGACTTTATTAAATGTATTTATATTATCATTTGGTGCAGCCGGGCCGGAGCAGGAGGGGATAGAAAGAGAAAAAAAGGAAGACAGAGGGGGAAATTGTGGGGATAAGAAAAAGCGCTATTGATCATGAACAATACCAATAGTTTACCTCTATTTTCAACAATACAGTTCTTCAAATGCAACAATACTTATACATTATGATAGTTAGAAAGATAATAATAATAAAAAAAGGAATACCGAAAGATGAATGGGAAGAGAGAGAGGCAACCTATATTAATCTTGTAGATTGATATAGTAACAAGGGGTTATGCTTTGTCAATATGCCATGTGTTACCCAGTTTACGGTCATTTTTTCTTAATAATGATCTCGCAGCAGCCAGCGTCATCTCACAAGACCCTCGGGTGCCGTGAATGTCAATCAAGCAAGCTACGGAATTTGCCGCCAATGTTTTTCTTGTAAAGTGTATGAAAGCTGGATAAATACGATGCCAAAAACCAACCACTTTCATGTGTATTGTACAGAAAAGAGGATTTGTTTTCTCCTCCAATGAAAAATGTGGACGTTATCAGCACCACTGTCTGATTCCAATCAATGCAAGTTATCAGAATCAGGAAATACACCAACTTCTTTTTTTGTCTTTGTGAACGAAAGACATCTATGTGTTACACATGCTTGTATTATCATTAAACACCTTTTAACTTGTTAACAAAAACGTCTCTAATAAATAAATAAATATAAATTTTATAAATATGAATGAGGTAGATCCCCTCGATTTGGTCAATTGAAAAGTAGCTCGCCTGCAGAAAAAGTGTGGGCACCCCTGCACTAGAAGTATGAAGGCGAGTCATCCAGACATGACCGTGTTTCTCCTTCTTCCTCACTTGTGGAAATCACACATGAATACCTTAAGAGAAAGCGATTACAGCTATTTCGGATACAACACTTCTCAGAGGGCTGTGATTTCAAAAGCGAAAAACTTTGTCCATTTGTTGAAGGAGAGACAACGAGAATGTGAGCTCCCGTAGATGTGATTTTACCTGGTCGTCGAGGGAAGATGAGGGAAAACTACGGAAAACAGCAAATGCTTTTAGACTGGCAGAGCAGAATGTATCTGTTATTGTCCGCCATGTATGTCGCGGACTCAATGTCTCGGTCCCGAGTATATAAAGTCACCAAAAAGAGTGAGGAGTGTCCTGAGCAGGCCCTGCGACGAGGTAGCGACTTGTCCAGGGTGTACGCCGCCTTCCGCACGATTGTAACTGAGATAGGCACAAGCCGCAACCCCAAAGGGAATAAGCGGTAGAAAATGGATGGATGGATGGGTGTCCTGACCAGATATGTAGATCCCTAGATATCTCAGGTGTGATTTACCATGGATTGACATGCACCTGGGGACAGGTTGATTGGCAACACTAAATGGTCCCTAGTGTGTGAATGAGAGTGTGAATGTTGTCTGTCTGTGTTGGCCCTGCAATGAGGTGGCGACTTGTCCAGGGTGTACACCGCCTTCCGCCCGATTGTAGCTGAAATAGGCACCAGCGCCCCCCGCAACCCCAAAAGGGACTAAGCGGTAGAAAATGGATGGATGGATGGATGATTAACTTGGACCCCGACTTAAACAAACTTATTGGGGTGTTACCATTTAATGGTCAATTGTACAGAATATGTACTGTACTGTGGAATCTACTAATAAAAGTCTCAATCAATCAATCAATCAATCAATCAATCAAACAAATTCACTACAATAGGGCCCCACAGCACCCTGGATTCCAGTTAATTGAAATACCACAACACTGGATATTGTTCAGATAAATTACATTTAAGAACTTGCACACAAAGCAACACTGGAAGTGACTATGACGTGTGCATTTTACGCGCATGCATACTACGGTGTTGCGTTGCGCCGGCGGACGGATGGGGGCGGGGGTCTTAAACGGTGGCATACTTGTGTGTGGACAAGAATAAGGTTCATACTTGCTAACCTTGAGACCTCCGAATTCGGGGAGGGGGGGGGGGGGGCAGATAAGGGGAAAGAGTATATATATATATAGCGAGAATATATATATATATATATATATATATATATATATATATATATATATATATATATATATATATATACACATAAAATAAATACTTGAATTTCAGTGTTCATGTATTTGCACATATGCACACAGATAACACTCCTCTACTCATTGTTGTATATGAAAGTGCAATGCTTTGCAGCCAGTAGCCCAGCGTTTGAAGGAGCATAGGTATGGGCAGCATCTGTCAAATTTAGTTTGCAGTAAAGGAGTGAGTTTAGGGTTGAATTGTCCACCCTCGTTCTATTCTCTGTCACTATCTTTCTAACCATGCCGAACACCCTCTCTGATGATGCATTGCTGTGTGGCACAGACAAAAGTGCCTTCATCAAATGCACCAGAGTCTGAAATCTTCCATCTCTCCCTAGCATACCCCATCCCCTTCGAGCTGTCTTGGATGACCTGGCATTCTTGTTTTCAATCAGTTTGCAATTTGTATGGAACTGTTACGTTTTTGGACATTACTACTTGCCGTAGTTTTGAAGCAATGCATGATGGGAATCCGGATGTTGTGTGTCAGTGTATTAACGTGCCGGCTGGAATAAACACACGCTGAGAAATATCTCCGTGAATGCCTACTTTCGGGCTTATAGACAAACCTATGGATAACGGAGACATATTTAATAGTCTCCTTCTTGTTGTGTGTGCAGTTGCGTACTGAGGTCCACAAACGGTGGATGTTATAACGTGACTGTGCCGGCACGCTGTTTATAAGGAGGAAAAGCGGACGTGACGACAAGCTGTCCTCACTCAGGTCCGGCTGGAAATCGGCAAAAATTCAGGACAATGGTTGTCCCGGTAGATTTTCTGTAGAGGCACTGAAATTCGGGAGTCTCACGGAAAATTCGGGAAGATGGGCAAGTATGATAAGGTTAGGTGTGATTTACCTTGGATAACCTTATCTAAACTGGGCCTCAATGAGAAAAATACAAAACGCCATGGCGGCTGGATATTTATTTCCGTCTTTATTTCCGGTTCAGGTCAAGTCCACTGCATGTGGCGTCATCCCCCGCTGAGTCGTGAACAGTTGGTGCATTTGGGCCACGTACCCCCTTTTTTGACATAACCCCCCCAACCAACATGTGGTGCATTTAGGCCACGCCCCCTTTTGCAGGTTTAAACTTGGATTAAATGCAGAGTCAGAAATGAAATTATTGTAGTCCTTTTGAAATTGCTTCTTTTATAATGATTCTCCAAATTAGATCTATTTTTGAGGCTTTACAAGCATTAAAAGCCTACTGAAATAAGATTTTCTTATTTAAACGGGGATAGCAGGTCCATTCAATGTGTCATACTTGATCATTTCACGATATTGCCATACTTTTGCTGAAAGGATTTAGTAGAGAACATCGACGATAAAGTTCGCAACTTTTGGTTGCTAATAAAAAAGCCTTGCCTGTACTGCAAGTAGCAGACGATGTGCGCGTGACCGGTGTGAGGGCTCCTCACATCCTCACATTGTTTATAATGTGAGCCACCAGCAGCAAGAGCTATTCGGACCGAGAAAGTGACAATTTCACCATTAATTTGAGCGAGGATGAAAGATTTGTGGATGAAGAAAGTTAGAGTGAAGCACAAAAAAAAAAAAAGAAAAAGCGATGGCTCCAGGCGGCGGCAGTGTGAGCGTTTCAGATGTAATTAGACACATTTACTAGGATAATTCTGGAAGATCCCTTATCTGCTTATTGTTTTAATAGTGTTTTAGTGAGATTGTAAAGTCATACCTGAAAGTCGGATGGCTGCGGTGAACGCCAGTGTTTCTCAGAGAAGCCGATGCAGGAGCCAAGATCACAGCTGCCTTTTTGAGCTGCAGGATGAGGTCGCATATTCTACTCAAGTCTCCGGTAAGAGCCGACTTAATATCACAATTTTCCCATCCAAAAACTTGCTGGCTGATGTAGAGAAACATGTCCGCTTGACCGCTCTGTGTTAAAGCTTCACAACAAACAAAGAAAAACAGGCTGTGTTTCGGTGCTAAAGGCAGCTGCAATCCACCGCTTTCCACCAACGGCATTATTCTTTATAGTCTCCATTATTAATTGAACAAATTGCAAAAGATTCAGCAACAGGGAGTCCAAAATACTGTGTAATTATGCGATAAAAAGAGACAACTTTTAGCCGTAAGTTGGGCTGGGCTAATATGTCCCCTCCAACCAATAACGTCACAAACACGCGTCATTATACGCGTCATCATTCTGCGACGTTTTCAACAGGAAACTCCGCGGGAAATTTAAAATTGCAATTTAGTAAACTAAAAAGGCCGTATTGGCATGTGTTGCAATGTTAATATTTCATCATTGATATATAAACTATCAGACTGCGTGGTGGGTAGTAGTGGGTTTCAGTAGGCCTTTAACAGTTGACACGCAACATTTCAAAATTGACTCTCGAGCGCCCTCTTGAAAATGACCGGATTCAATGAAGTGAAGTGATGTATATTTATGTAGCGCTTTTCTCTAGTGTACACAGTGAAACCCTTTAGTTACATTTAAACCAGTGTTCCATGTAATGAAGCTACAACTGTTGCAATTTACAAGAAGAGACACAGTCTTTCATTACAAAGTGAAAGTTGTATAGAGAAAGCTGACAAAGAAAGACATAACAGTTCTTCGCATGGTCTCAAGGTCAGGACTGTAGTCAGGGAGAAACCAGGCAACAGCTGTCCTGTGCGTCAACAATTTTCTTGTCTTTTTTCCCTGCAGCCTGAGAGCAGCTTAAATCGAGTTTCTTTCTCCAGCCTCTGGGAAGGAGCTTTTTTGGCAACGTCCCTTTATCTTCTCATCTTCAATTAGATTTTTTGGGACAAAGAACTGCTGAAATTGGCGGATCGGTTGAAATGATCTGGGCTCCAAAGCGCTCTGTGAGGAGTTTAAATGTGTTCTTGCAGACTATACTTACGTTTTGTCTTGAAACATGCAAAAATAAATCATATCACAATATTTTTTTATATCAGTCGATACCAATATGTTTCACGACATATTTAATAATTGTTAATAATATTTATTTATTTATATGCAAATTATATATTTTAGTAGTTAATGTTTTATGTAGAGCTTCAGTCGTTCAACAGTCCGGGGTCTCCACTATTGTATTTTACGCTTCATAATGCGCCACACATTTTCGATGGGAGACCGGTCTGGACTGCAGGCGGGCC
Organism: Nerophis ophidion; assembly: GCF_033978795.1. NCBI lineage: Eukaryota > Metazoa > Chordata > Actinopteri > Syngnathiformes > Syngnathidae > Nerophis > Nerophis ophidion. Next base: position 57,602,124 of record NC_084617.1, on the reverse strand, counting down.
AGGAAAGTACCCGCACTCTTTTTTTTACGAAGCCACGCTGTTGTAACACTTGTCTTGCTGAAATAAACAGGGACGTCCATGATAACGTTGCTTGGATGACAACATATGTTGCTCCAAAACCTGTATGGACCTTTCAGCATTAATGGTGCCTTCACAGATGTGTAAGTTACCCATGTCTTGGGCACTAATACACCCCCATACCATCACAGATGCTGGCTTTTCAACTTTGCGCCTATAACAATCCGGATGGTTATTTTCCTCTTTGTTCTGGAGGACAACACGTCCTCTGTTTCCAAATATAATTTGAAATGTGAACTCGTCAGACCACAGAACACCTTTCCACTTTGCATCAGTCCATCTTAAGTGAGCTCGGGCCCAGCCAAGCCCGCGGCGTTTTTGCGTGTTGTTGATAAATGGGTTTGGCTTTGCATAGTAGAGCTTTAACTTGCACTTACAGATGTAGCAACCAATTATAGTTACTGACAGTGGTTTAATGAAGTGTTCCTGAGCCCATGTGGTGATATCCTTTACACACTGATGTCAGTTTTTGATGCAGCACCGCCTGAGAGATCAAAAGTCCGTAATATCGTCGCTTAAGTGCAGTGATTTCTCCAGATTCCCTGAACTTTTTGATAATGTTACGGACCATAGATGGTAAAATCCCTAAATTCCTTGCAATAGCTCGTTGAGAAATGTTCTAAAACTGTTCGACAATTTAAATGATAAATGGGTTGTACTTGTATAGCGCTTTTCTACCTTCAAGGTACTCAAAGCGCTTTGACACTACTTCCACATTTACCCATTCACACACACATTCACACACTGATGGAGGGAGCTGCCATGCAAGGCGCCAACCAGCACCCATCAGGAGCAAGGGTGAAGTGTCTTGCTCAGGACACAACGGACGTGACGAGTTTGGCTCTAGGTGGGATTTGAACTAGGGACGCTCGGGTTGCGCACGGCCACTCTGCCACTGCGCCACGCCGTCCCCAATTTGCTTACAAAGTGGTGACCCTCACCCCATCCTTGTTTGTGAATTACTTAGCACATCATGGAAGCTGCTTTTATACCCAATCATGGCACCCACCTGTTCCCAATTAGCCTGCACACCTGTGGGATGTTCCAAAGTGTTTGATGAGCATTCCTCAATTATATCAGTATTTTTTTGCTACCTTTCCCAACTTCTTCGTCACGTGTTGCTGGCATCAAATTCTAAAGTAAATGATTATTTGCAATTTTTTTGTTTTTTTTATCAGTTTGAACATCAAATATGTTGTCTTTGTAGCATATTCAACTGAATATGGGTTGAAAATGATTTGCAAATCATTTTATTCCTTTTATATTTACATCTAACATAATTTCCCAACTCATATGGAAATGGGGTTCGTAAATGCTGTGACGTCACAGTTGTGTACTTACTGAACGTGAGTGTGCAACGTATGATTTCAAAACGCAACGTACAAACTCCTTTACAGTAAAGTAAACAGCTGATGATTTGAAATGGTTTTGGATGAAGTTATTTCACTTTGCTCACAAGTTGTGGTCGTGCATTTCATCAGCTGTTCAAGCTGCAGGGCCTTTTTGCAGCTGCTTTAATTTTTGAATACATGGGAGGAGCTTTAAGAGTCGGAACCAGTCAGACGTTTTGCAACATCCGATAATTAGAAGCTCTTTCTACTGAAAACCAGCTCTTCTACAACAATAATTCCGTAAACAATTGAATGGAGAATGACAGGATTGCCTTTGACATACAAACTAGCATAGCAGGTTTGAAAATATGTTTTCTTATTTTTTCTCAAGCTGCTGTGCTTCCTACAATACAAAGCAGAGATAAGTGGCATGACATATTCTGAGCTTGACATTTACTCCGACAAGTTGACCGAAGCAAACAAAAAGCTGCATGTTTTTTGTTTTTTTTTGACCTCATGGCTGGCGAGGTCTCAAGATGTTCTGCAAAACTTTGTCAAGGAGGAGCCAGCTGTGTTCTGCTATTGGTGGGAATGAGAAACACCTCTTCAAATTGTCTTCAGCTTCTTTTAAAGGCCTACTGAAACCCACTACTACCGACCACGCAGTCTGATAGTTTATATAGCTTGTACAGCCCTTTGAGACACTTGTGATTTAGGGCTATATAAATAAACATTGATTGATTGATTGATATCAATGATGAAATCTTAACATTGCAACACATGCCAATACGGCCGGTTTAGTTTACTAAATTACAATTTTAAATTTCCCGCGGAGTTTCCTGTTGAAAACTTTGCGGCAGGTGACGCGTATGATGACGTGACGTCACGGATTGTAGCGGACATTTTGATCCAGCACTGATTCCAGCTTTAAGTCTTCTGCTTTAATCTCATAATTACACAGTATCATGGACATCTGTGTTGCTGAATCTTTTGCAATGTGTTCAATTAATAATGGAGACGTCAAAGAAGAAAGATGTAGGTGGGAAGCGGTGTATTGCGGCCGCCTTTAGCCACACAAACACAGCCGGTGTTTCCTTGTTTACATTCCCGAAAGCTGACGGTGAAGCTTTACTATGGAACAGAGCGGTCAAGCAAACATGGTTCCCTACCACATGTCAACCGGCAGGTTTCGGTGAAAAAATGGTGGCAATAAGTCGGCTCTTACCGTAGACATGAGCGGAGAGTTTGCGTCGTTCTTCCTGCAGCTGCCGACTCTCTTGCCTCCTCCCACCGGCCGCCCCCGACCGTCGGATGCTTACACCGTGGAGGAGGGGAAAAAATAATAATCTCAGCCCGGCTGCCTTGCCTCGTTGAGAAACGTGGCTTCCCACAGAGACACTGGCGGTCACCACACCCGTGGCCACACCCCTCCGACTTTCAGGTACGACCATATAATCTCACTAAAACACTAGTAGCACAATAAGCAGATAAGGGATTTTCTAGAATTATCCTAGTAAATGTGTCTAATAACATCTGCATCGCTCCCACTGCCCCCGTCTTTTTTTTTTTTTTCTAGTCCGTCACTCTCACTTTCCTCATCCACAAATCTTTCATCCTCGCTCAAATTAATGGGGAAATCGTCGCTTTCTCGGTCCGAATCGCTGTCGCTGCTGGTGGCTATGTTTGGAAACAATGTGAGGATGTGAGGAGCTCCACAACCCGTGACGTCACGCGCACATCGTCCGCTACTTCCGGTACAGGCAAGGCTTTTTTATTAGTGACCAAAAGTTGCGACCTTTATCGTCAATGTTCTCTACTAAATCCTTTCAGCAAAATATGGCAATATCCCAAAATGATCAAGTATGACACATAGAATGGACCTGCTATCCCCGTTTAAATAAGAAAATCTCATTTCAGTAGGCCTTTAAGAGATGCATTCCCACTCTGCTCCCCACCCTCATGCTGGCGTCACGCTGAAAAGTGTCCAATCACATGGGGGGTGCGGCCTCGCATTGATGGACAATGCTCGTCAATTCTTGTCCAAATAAAGCCGGACCTCGGATTTATGACTCTTATGAACCGTTCCTATGAAAGAGCCGTTCAAAAGACTCGTTATTATCGTTATAACTTTTTTTCCCACTGACTGTCCCTAACAATAAGATATGTGGATCAGAATAATTCTAAATTACACGTCACTAAAATATGTATTATACACCGTACCATAATGACACTCATTAAAATACAGTAGCGTAACAGGCCTTAGAATTCATTAAAAACAAGGCTGAGGTTTTATTTAACAAGAATGTTTAATATTTTTAACCACTGTAACATTACACACAATTTGAACAGTAAGACTGTGTTTAAATATTTATTCAAGTGACTATTTGGCGTATAACTAGATGGAGCCTGTGTACCACAGTTTAAAAATCACTGCTCTACATTGTAAAAAAAAAATAAAAAAATCTGTAGATCTTACTGTAAAAAACTCAATTTCACATTAAATTATTGTCAATTTTAAAATGGTTAAAATTGTTGTTTTCACAGTTAATGTCTGGCGACTAAGATGCCATTTTTTTTTACTATACAATCTATAGTTTGTTTTCTACAATACATTACTGTACATTTTAAAATGGAAAAACTCTGGCGACTGAGCTGCTGATATTTTACCGTACAATCTATGTGTGTCATTTTTACAGTGCATGACTGTAACTTTAAAAATGGTACCATTGTTTTTTATAATAATAATAATAATAATATAATACAATATAATAATAGTTTTTTTTACTGTAAAACGTTGTTTTTACAGTGTATTACTCTGACTGTAAAAATGGTACCCTTTTTAGTTTTACGGTAAGATTCCAGCCACTGAGTTGGCGGCCGGGTTTTTACCTTAATGCCTATGTCCGTTTTTACAGTGCGACACTGTAACTTTAGAAACAAAACCATTGTTAATTTTATGATATCGTTCTGGCGACTGGATTGCCAGTTTTTTTCGTGCATTACTTTAAAATAAAAAACGATAACACTATTGTTTTTTTATGTTAAAACTTTGGCAACTGAGGTGCCGATATTTTACCGTAAAATCTACAGCAGTTGTTTTAATGTGCATCACTATAACTTCAAAATGGTAACCATTGCTAATTTTATGGGAAAATTCTGGCTACTGAGCTGACAATTTTTGACCATGAAGCCAATGGCCGTTTTCACAGTGCATTACTGTAAATGAAAAAAACTATACGACTTTTAATCTTATGGTAAAACTCTGGCAACTGGGCTGCCCTTTTTTTGTGTTAAATCTATGGGTGTTTTTTATTAACATTATGTAAATTTAAAAATGGTATGATTTTTTTTAATGTTAATGTTATGTTTTTGCCTGCCATTTTGAAACTGTAAAAATTATGGCCTTTTTTTTTTTTTACAGCGAATTAATTTAAATTTAAAATCAATGTTCATCAATGTTTATTTATATAGCCCTAAATCATTAGTGTCTCAAGGGGCTGCACAAACCACAACGACATCCTCGGTAGAACACACATAAGGGCAAGTAAAACTCACCCCAGTGGGACGTCGGTGACAGTGACAATGATGACTATGAGAAACCTTGGAGAGGACCGCATAGGGCAGTGGTTCTCAACCTTTTTTCAGTGATGTACCCCCTGTGAACATTTTTTTAATTCAAGTACCCCCTAATCAGAGCAAAGAATTTTTGGTTGAAAAAAAAGAGATGAAGAAGTAAAATACAGCACTATGTCATCAGTTTCTGATTTATTAAATTGTATAAAATATTGCTCATTTGTAGTGGTCTTTCTTGAACTATTTGGAAAAAATGATATAAAAATAACTAAAAACTTGTTGAAAAATTAACAAGTGATTCAATTATAAATAAAGATTTCTACACATTAAAGATTTCTACACATAGAAGTAGGGCTTCACGGTGGCAGAGGGGTTAGTGCGTCTGCCTCACAATACGAAGTTCCTGCAGTCCTGGGTTCAAATCCAGGCTCGGGATCTTTCTGTGTGGAGTTTGCATGTTCTCCCCGTGAATGCGTGGGTTCCCTCCGGGTACTCCGGCTTCCTCCCACCTCCAAAGACATGCACCTGGGGATAGGTTGATTGGCAACACTAAATTGGCCCTAGTGTGTGAATGTGAGTGTGAATGTTGTCTGTGTTGGCCCTGTGATGATGTGGCGACTTGTCCAGGGTGTACCCTGCCTTCCGCCCGATTGTAGCTGAGATAGGCGCCAGCGCCCCCCGTGACCCCGAAAGGGAATAAGCGGTAGAAAATGGATGGATGGATGGATACACATAGAAGTAATCAACTTAAAGTGCCCTCTTTGGTGATTGTAATAGAGATCCATCTGGATTCATGAACTTAATTCTAAAAATTTCTTCACAAAAAAGAAATCTTTAACATCAATATTCATGGAACATGTCCACAAAAAATCTAGCTGTCAACACTGAATATTGCATTGTTGCATTTCTTTTCACTGTTTATGAACTTACATTCATATTTTGTTTGAAGTATTATTCAATAAATATATTTATAAAAGATTTTTGAATTGTTGCTATTTTTACAATATTAAAAAAAAAATCTCACGTACCCCTACGCATAGCTTCAAGTACCCCCAGGGGTACGCGTACCCCCATTTGAGAACCACAGGCATAGGGGACCGAAAGCAATGGCTGTCGAGCGGGTCTAACATGATAAAATGGTACCAAGTTTATTTTACAGTAAAATTCTAGGGACCGAGCTGCTGTTTTATCGTAAAATCTGCTGCACTTTTTACAGTGTATACTCTGGCAATTATATTGAAACATTAACAATAATTCAATGTGGCTTAGTGTATGTTTTCATTGTAAACATTCCATATGCGAGTGCCTTATTCCACATGCATTGACAATGACATCACTATTATAATATTTTTTATATTTTTATTAGGGTTGATAATTGTATTTTTTTAAATATTTTGGTAATAATTTAAAATTTTCCACAACTTAAAAAAAATTGTGGAAGTGCAGAACTAATTGTCAAATATTTAAAAATATAATACATCAACAGTATATGTCATGTGTGGACTCGAGTCACATGACTTGGACTCGAGTCATGATTTTGATGACTTTAGACTCGATTTGACAAAATGTAAAGAGTCTTGCAACTGGACTTGGACTTTAACAGCAATGACTTGTGACTTCATTTGGACTTGAGCCTTTTGACTTGACAAGATTTGCTACTTTCCCCAAAACCCAAAGATTAAAAAGTTATTCAGGAGTGCTCCGTATCTTTCGTGTACAAGTGTGTGTCTGTCAGCGTGTGTGCTGCCTGTCAGTACAACATCCAATCAAACATCCACCTTGTTTTCATCCTACAGCATTCATCCAATCAAATTGCAGGACAACCAACAAAGAAGAGCTGTCAAACACACCAGTGAGGAAAAAATTAAGCCAAATATAGTTGGTCAACAAAAAACTAATTGCAATATATGCAAAACATGCAGTTCGAATATTTCAGACGGAGACACAACAACTTCCAACTTTGTTCGACATTTGAAGTTCCACAAAAAGGTAAGTTTTGAATGTATAAGCCAGGGGTCACCAACAGGCACCAGGTAGCCCGTAAGGACCAGAAGAGTAGCCCGCTGGCCTGTTCTAAAAATAGCTCAAATAGCAGCACTTACCAGTGAGCTGCCTCTTTTTTTTTTTTTTTTTAAATTGTAAATACATACATCCATCTTCTACCGCTTATTCCCTTTCGGGGTCGCTAGCGCCTATCTCAGCTACAATCGGGCGGAAGGCAGGGTACACCCTGGACAAGTCGCCACCTCATCGCAGGGCCAACACAGATAGACAACATTCACACACACTAGGGCCAATTTAGTGTTGCCAATCAACCTATCCCCAGGTGCATGTCTTTGGAAGTGGGAGGAAGCCGGAGTACCCGGAGGGAACCCACGCATTTACAGGGAGAACATGCAAACTCCACACATTTTAATTTAATTCTTCATTTTAGCTTCTGTTTTTTCGACGAAGAATATTTGTGAAATGTTTCTTCAAACTTATTATGATTTAAAATAAAAATTATTCTGGCAAACTAGAAAATGTTAAACCTTGGCGAGAATGAGGACTCAGGTGCAGAAGGGGGACAATTGACACAGGCTTTATTTAACAGTTTTCTTTGAAATCTCTTTACAGATTGATTAAAGCAAAGCGGCTATGGAATCTATGATAACAAAAGACATAGGCAAAACGCAATAAACAGAAAATCACTCCATAGGGAGGAAAAAGGCAATAGCAAAATTACACACAAATCTAACAAACAAACAACAATCTATGATTAGCTTAAAAAAGGTAAATCACTCACGCAGAGGAGACAAGAAACTTTTAACAGAAAGTGCGCTATAAAAAGCTGAGAAAACTACAAACTAAAGCGCTCCAAAAGGAGGGGAATAAAAGAAGGCAAAGCACTGAAATTAGACACAAAATTCTTGATCAAAAACTTTAACAAACAAAATCACTCTTTCTCAGAGGAAACAAAGAAATCAATAAATAAAGCAAGGTAATACTTAGCAAAACTTGGTTCAAGGCTGTGGACAAGGCTGGAGTCACATAGCAAGACGATATACTCTGGCACAAGACAAAAGGAAGACCAGACATTTATACACATGAGGGAGGGTGACACAGGTGGGCACAATCAGGCAATCAGGAGAGACATCAGACCAGTGAAACAGGAGGAAGAGCAAGTGACCTGAAACGAGAGGGAGAGTTAACCTTTCAAAATAAAACAGAAAATGACAAGACAACATGAAACCAAACAAAACCCAGACAATACTTCGCCCAGGTGTGACAGAAAAGCTGTAGAATCAAATTTAAATCTGATTTAAAAGTCTTTGGATTTTTTTTTTTTTTTTGTTCTGGAAAATCTAGAAGAAATAATGATTTGTCTTTGTTGGACATAAAGCTTGGTCCAATTTTTTATATATTCTAACAAAGTGCAGATATATTTAAGACATGTCATCAAAATTGTTTAATTAATCTTACTCAGGAAAAATTACTAATGATGTTCCATAAATTCTTTTTTTAATATTTTCAAAAAGTTTCGAATTAGAAAGTTTTTCTCTTAATTTTTTCAGTTGAATTATGAATTTTAAAGAGTTTATGTTTCAAAATGTAATTTAAATTTTTCTCATGTTTTCTCCTCTTTTAAACCGTTCAATTAAGTGTTTTTTTCCTCATTTATTCTCTACAAAAAACCTTCCATAAAAGGAAAAAAAATGTACGACTGAATGACGGACAGAAATACCCATTTTTTTTTACATATATAGATATATTTATTAAAGGTAAATTGAGCAAATTGGCTATTTCTGGTAATTTATTTAAAATGTACGACAGAATGACAGACAGAAATACCCATTTTTTATATTTATAGATTTATTTATTAAAGGTAAACTGAGCAAATTGGCTGTTTTTGGCAATTTATTTAGGTGTGTATCAAACTGGTAGCCCTTCGCATCAGTAACCAAGAAATAGCTCTTGGTTTCAAAAAGGTTGGTGACCCCTGGTATAAGCTAACGTTTATTGGCTAAATAACGTAACTTTTATTTGCTGTGTAGTTAAATCAGTGAGGCTGTAAACTCACTGCTAACGTTATACAACCATAGACATCTTATAAGTAGACGCAGCATGGAGTGCTACTGCCGACTGGCGCTGACGAGACGCGGGGCCGCCATCTTGGAGTGGTGATCCGCTCCACTCAGTGCCATTCATTTGGCAGGAGCAGTGAACTGTCAGCGCATTTAATTCATCTCACCTCACTGAATACCACTGATTTTTCACCCGCTTTATTGCCATACGTGTAGCTATGATAAAAGACACATGTTTTGACATGTTTTATTATTCATAGTTTGCCTAACAGTAATAGAATATTTTTATATGCTATAAGTGACCAGACGTCTAAAATCAAAACTGGGAATTTAATCCCAGAGAAAGGGGAAAAAAACGGTCAAATAATTTTAAGTTGAAGAAACAATATGGTTAGGTTAAATAAACATGTGTATATCCTACATAAACAATGTATGAATACATTTGATATCTATATATCTTAGGGACCTATAGACTGTATCGCTGTTGCTGCCTCAGCAGAGAGTTTATTTTGTCTTGACACTTTGTATTGATGTTTTGTATTACATTCTTCCCTTAAATGATCATGTTTACAGTGATTGTTTTATATGAATTTTTTATGTATGTCGCTTCGAATAAAAGTGTCTGCCAAATACTTAAAAGCCTACTGAAATTAGATATTCTTATTTAAACGGGGATAGCAGGTCCATTCTATGTGTCATACTTGATCATTTCGCGATATTGCCATATTTTGGCTGAAAGGATTTAGTAGAGAACATCGACTATGAAGTTTGCAACTTTTGGTTGCTAATAAAAAAGCCTTGCCTGTACGGTAAGTAGCAGACGATGTGCGCGTGATGTCATGGGTTGTCGGGCTCCTCACATCCTCACATTGTTTATAATCATAGCCACCAGCAGCAAGAGTGATTCGGACCGAGAAAGCGACGATTTACCCATTACTTTGAGCGAGAATGAAAGATTTGTGGATGAATACAGTTAGAGTGAAGCACTACAAAAAAGAAAAAAAAGAAAAAAAGTTGAGGGCAGTGAGAGCGATTCAGATGTTATTAGACACATTTACTAGAATAATTCTGGAAAATCCCTTATCTGATTATTGTGTTACTAGTGTTTTAGTGAGATTATAAAGTCATACCTGAAAGTCGGAGGGGTGTTTACCGCCAGTGTCTCTGCTGGAAGCCATGGAGGAGCCAAGAAAGTCGCAGCTGCCTTTTTGACAGCTGCTGCAGGAGGACGCAAGCTCCGCTGATGTCTCTGGTAAGAGCTGACTTATTACCACAATTTTTTCACCGAAACCTGCCGGTTGACATGTGGTAGAGAAACATGTTCGCTTGACCGCTCTGTTCCATACTAAAGCTTCACAACAAACAAAGAAACACCGGCTGTGTTTCGGTGCTAAAGGCAGCTGCAATCCACCGCTTTCCACCAACAGCATTCTTCTTTGTAGTCTCCATTATTGATTGAACAAATTGCAAAAGATTCAGCAACACAGAGGTCCAAAATACTGTGTAATTATGCGATTGAATCGGACGACTTTTAGCCGTGAGTGGTGCTGTGATAAAATGTCCGCTCCAACCAATAACGTCACAAGCACGTGTCAACATAAGCGTCATCATTCCGCGACGTTTTCAACAGGAAACTTTGCGGGAAATTTTAAATTGCAATTTAGTAAACTAAACCGGCCGTATTGGCATGTGTTGCAATGTTAAGATTTCATCATTGATATATAAACTATAAGACTGCGTGGTTGGTAGTAGTGGGTTTCAGTAGGCTTTTAAACATAAACATATACCACCAATCGGTTTCACTGGATTCAGAATAAAACCAAATTCTGTCTTACTCAACAATGTTAGTATTTGAATATTGTTACTTGAAGACTTATTCCTGGTTACAATTACACTGTTAAGAAAGTATTGTCTTATACTTTGCCTAAAATGAGAATGCATCATAATCAGTGGCGGCTGGTGAATTTGGTTTTAGGTGGGGCTGAAAGTTTGTAAACCAAACCCCTTTAGGGGCGTCATCCTCCCCCAGAAAATTTATTTGTGATTTTTGCATACAAATATTAAAGATCTTTGCTCCTTCTCAACTCTTTGGTAATATTTTTTTCACAAAAATACAACCAATAGTACCCATCCATCCATCCATTTACTACCGCTTATTCCCTTTTGGGGTCGCGGGGGGCGCTGGTGCCTATCTCAGCTACAATCGGGCGGAAGGCAGGTACACCCTGGACAAGTCGCCACCTCATCGCAGGGCCAACACAGATAGACAACATTCACACTCACATTCACACACTAGGGCCAATTAAACGTTGCCAATCAACTTATCCCCAGGTACATGTCTTTGGAAGTGGGAGGAAGCCGGAGTACCCGGAGGGAACCCACGCATTCACGGGGAGAACATGCAAACTCCACACAGAAAGATCCCGAGCCCGGGATTGAACCCAGGACTACTCAGGACCTTTGTATTGTGAGGCAGACGCACTAACCCCTCTTCCACCGTGAAGCTCCAACCAATAGTACGTTAATGTTAAATCTTATATTTGAAAAGTAATCCCCCGATTCGCTGAAAACACAGAACACCAGCCCAGCATCTTTGTTTTCTACCTGTCAACTGTCAGTTTAGGCTGCTCGCCGGCTCCTCATCACCACTTCAAGATGGCAGCCAAATTTCTCGCGTCACAGCAACCATTGCTGCGTCTATTTATAAGATGTCTATGATTATAACCTCATCAAAGACACGGCAATCTTTTTTGTTCACTGCAGTTCGCTACATTTTTCATACTTTTTGTCAAGGGATTTTTTTTTTAAGCAGGGTTGCATGAGGTACCAACACATAATGTTATGTTAGTCAATGTATCACACACCGTAACGTAACGTTAGAAGGGGGTCAGCAGCAATATGTATATTAGCCACCTACAAAAAGACAAACATAGGCAAATAAAGGTCAAGTAAAATGTATACTATATTAAGAAAATGTGTACATATTGCATAGGACCCTGACATGTATAAAGTACAACTCTGTTCATTTTTATGTTCACGTATTTGCTATGTTTTTAAAGTGTATGCACACATCAACACACAGACAGTATAGGATAAGATCAATGAGATAAGGTAAGAACAGGATAGTAACTGCTGTGGAATTAGCTACAATGCAATATGCCATGGAAATACAATGTTAAGACTTTTGTGCAAATCAATCAATCAATCAATGTTTACTTACATAGCCCTGAATCACTAGTGTCTCAAAGGGCTACACAAACCACAACACAAACCACTACGATATCCTCGGTAGGCCCACATAAGGGCAAGGAAAACTCACACCCAGTGGGACGTCGGTGACAATGATGACTATGAGAACCTTTGCGAAGGACACATATGTGGGCAACACCCCCCTCTAGGGGACCGAAAGAAATGGATGTCGAGCAAGTCTAACATGAAACTGTGAAAGTTCAATCCATAAAGGATCCAACACAGCCGCGAGAGTCCCGTCCACAGCGCAGCCAGCAGGAAACCATCCTAAGTACAGTTGCACTCGTTTTTTTCAAATGTGTTTATTCTGTAAAGGAATGAGCTAAATGTTTAAAAGTACTGGTTGATAGTGTTATTATGAAGTGCAATCTCAGCCCTATTTTTTTCCCTGCAATTTCAAATGCATTTGTTTTAGTAAATAAATACAGTGTTTTAAAAGCATACACAATCTGTATAAATACATCTGTGGTTAAAAGGACTTGAAAGGACTCGAAACTCAAAATGAAGGACTTGGGACTTGACTTGAGACTTTCCAGTCTTGACTTTGGACTTGATTCAGGACTTGCCTGTCTTGACTCGGGATTTGACTCGGGACTTGAGTGCAAAGACTTGAGACCTACTTATGACTTGCAAGACAATGACTTGGTCCTACCTCTGGTATATGTATATATACATGATATGAATACAAAAAACATGAAAATTAGAACATTATAAAAATGTAAATGCAAAATTGGACGACCCGACCTGGTATATGTGTGCACCTGATGTACCTTACAATCCACAGCAGAACAATCCAGCAAAGGGAATCCAATTTATTTTGAATCTGACTCATTTTCTAGTGCAGTCAGGTTACGCAGAAAAAATTTGTGTATAAATTGGCTCGCAATCAACCGGCTAGTCACTGCTAATCGGTTCTCATCATTCACTTAAAAGAGTTGTTCAAAAGACCCGACTCGTTTGTGATTATTACATCTCTTATACGTGAGTCATTAGTACAAATATATAAAAAAGCAAAAATAAATCACCAAATACTTGACCACAGAGGCAAGAAAAACTCCCTCCGCTTTAACGAATACAAAAAATACCAAATATGTTTTTCTTGGCGTTCAAATCCATAAATGCACATAGTAAATATTCACTTCAATCTGTGAGGAAGATTGTGCGAGCAGTGACCTCCGGCAAATACGAGACCTCGACATGTCGCCTGCCAAGTGTTTCTGCATGGGGTCGACCACCAGTGGGTCTTTCGGACCATCTTGGAGGTTTTTGTTATGACAGCAAGAGGCTCCGAAGTTGTTGCAATAGAGGAACGTTACATAATACACATAGAGTTCCACATTATGCTTCACATAAAGATAATTTTACCAAAATAAAAAAAATATGTGTATTTTTAGAATGGACATGATCCTAAAGAAGTATTTGAGAGCACTATATCGACCCGAATATAAGATGGCAGAATAGAACTGTGTTGTCATTGTCATAGAAAATAAATGCCATCTATCAGTGCAGCACAAATAAAAGGATATACTTATGAATAATTGTCATAAAAAACAATCTTACACACACAAACACACACAAAATATTAAACATGACAATATTGCATTGATTTGTCATGTCAAGACTCAATATTTCGCATACAGGAACATAAACACTTGGCAGTGTCACCTTACAAAACTGCACAAAATTGTTTGAAATTTTGCAAGGTGAGGCTGAAAAAGTGTCCGTGATTGTGGAGAAGGGCGTGGTCGGCGTGCCTTCTGCAGGAAGGGGGTGTGTATGGCAGGCCTCGAAGCCGGCGACAGGTGAGTGGATTGCCCAGCTGGGACTGGTTATCTAATCACCTGTCGCTTTTATTAGCTGCAGCTGGTCCCAGGCACGAGAGTTGGAGTTGGAGCCAGAGGGAGACACACAGGAAGCAAAGCTGACTGAAAAGTCCGAAATATATATTGCCGGAAAGCAAAACCATACTGGTGAATGTCAATAAAAGATTTGATTCAACCTGTCTACTAGGCTCACAAAAGATCTGTCGGCACCAGGAGAACCCTCCTAGCAAAGAGACTTTCAGATTGATAAAAAAAAAGATTTCCCCTGAATAAGTCTTTTATATTTTCAGTGTACATACATGTGGTGTCAAACGTACGGATATGGCCTGTGAACTGGTTTAATCAGGCCCGCGGCCCGCAAGATGAGTTTGCTAAATATAAAAATGAGCTGCAATTTTTTAATGAAAGACACTGATGTTCTAAATGTGTTCACTGGTTGTCGCAATAGCAATTCAAGTGTAAACACAAGTCACACATGACACTGTTTAAGATGACGTGTCAGCTGACTTTAAGCGCCCTCTGGATGGGCTGCCGCTATCAGCTGCTCCTGTTGTGGCTGGCGGCACACAATACCTTCTGTAATTATAAGTTATCCACCAAACGGATAAAATAATGAAACGGTAAGATGCAAAGACTTAAGTCAACTTGACCGTCATCTTTGTAGTTAAAGTTCCATGAAGTGCTTGCAATTGGTGAAATGCACAATGCTCACCCTGAACTCCATTGTAAAAATGTCTTTCTACATTTTATTTTATGCTGAAATCAACCATGTTCACATTGGTTAAGTTTGTAGTTAAGTTAACTTTAAATTGTCTATTATAGTTTCATTTTTTGACAATTGTTTTGATTATAATTGTAACATTTGAATAATGATGAATAAATGTGTTGTGGTAGATGCGGATTTCACCAATGCAGCGGTTTGAGGAAACACTCGATTGCTTTTCCAAACATGGGTTTAATGGTGAACTGCCAACATGAGTATGCTTAACAGGAAGTACCTAAAGTTTGATGGTGTTCTAAATACACTGAGACAAAGTCTAAAAGTTATTTGGGTTCTTCATGGTGTTTTTGAAACTGCACCAATTTTTTCTCAGAATTTTCAACTAACTTAAATGATAAATGGGTTTTACTTGTATAGCGCTTTTCTACCTTCAAGGTACTCAAAGCGCTTTCACTACTTCCACATTTACCCATTCACACACACATTCACACACTGATGGAGGGAGCTGCCATGCAAGGCGCCAACCAGCGCCAACCAGCACTACTTCCACATTTACCCATTCACACACACATTCACACACTGATGGAGGGAGCTGCCATGCAAGGCGCCAACCAGCATCCATCAGGAGCAAGGGTGAAGTGTCTTGCTCAGGACACAACGGACGTGACGAGGTTGGTACTAGGTGGGGATTGAACCAGGGACCCACGCCGTCCCCACTTGAAGTGTTTTTCCAATAGGATTATTTGTAATAAGTACATTGGCCAAAGTAAAAAAAATAAATGTTTTTTTTAATTGTCTTTATTATTATCCCATTATTTTATCAGTCAAAGCCCGCGTCGGAATAGATTTTCTTAAGGCGGCCCCTGAGCTGAAACGAGTTTGACTCTCCTGGTCTATAGAGATTGTCAAAAGCAAAATCGCATGAGGAGCATTGTCTCGCTCATTTGTGTGTGGGAACACTACTCTTTACAAATATATTGTAGAAGCAGGGTCTCATGATGAGGTTTTCGCGGCTTACTGCGGGGTTCGTTCTCCCGAAATGCAGACGGACCACTCCGGACATGGCGTGCAGGTAAAAACATGATTTATTCCTCAAAATACAAAAGTAGTACAAATGAAACGGAGCACAAGGCGAAGGCACAACTCGCTGATCGCACTTGGAGCTAAAGCCAACACTTAGCATAGACCATGGACAAGGAATACTGACGAAACTGTGGCATGAGACAAACAACTCTTACGTAGACAAGGCATGGAGCAAACAATGACGCCAGACAGAGTGTGGCGGGAAAGGTGTACAAATAACTCACTGATTAGTGGTTAACAGCAGCTGAGCGTAGGACCACTAACCAGAGGCAAGTGAACCCAATTAATCCCCATGGCGACCAAAATAAACCCAGGAGTGCACAAAACAGGAACTAAGGGAGTCCAAAACTAACAGAACATAACTAACCAAAACATGATCCGGGCCACGGACCATGACACATTGTGGGAAATCTGAACTGTAAAAATATACTTAATGAAAAATAGATAATATACTCAACCAGGCAAATTTAGTTTGAAATATTTTACATGAGGAAATATGTCATGAAAACCACCCAATCCTCTCCTGACGTCATGCTTACTTACACCCACTTGTTTCCAAAATGCAGTTCTGGGGCCATTTGCGGCTCACGGCTTGTTTTAAAGGCCTACTGAAACCCACTACTACCGACCACACAGTCTGATAGTTTATATATCAATGATGAAATATTAACATTGCAACACATGCCAATACGGCCTTTTTAGTTTAATAAATTGCAATTTTAAATTTCCCGCGGAGTTTTGCTGAAAACGTCGCGGAATGATGACGCGTATGATGACGTGTGTTTGTGACGTCTCGAGTGTGAGGGGACATATTAGCCCAGCACCACTTGCGGCTAAAAGTCGTCTCTTTTCATCGCATAATTACACAGTAATTTGGACATCTGTGTTGCTGAATCTTTTGCAATTTGTTCAATTAATAATGGAGACGTCAAATTAGAATGCTGTTGATGGAAAGCGGTGGATTGCAGCTGCCTCTACCAACCGAGACACAGCCTGTGTTTCTTTGTTTGTTGTGAGGCTTTAACACCGAGCGGTCAAGCGAACATGTTTGTCTACGTCAACCAGCAAGTTTTTGGATGGGAAAATTATGATATTAAGTCGACTCTTACCGGAGACATCAGTGCATTATGGGACCTCCTGCAGCAGCTGTCAAAAAAGGCAGCTGTGAGCTTGGCTCCTCGGCTTCTCTGAGAGACACTGGCGTTCATCGCAGCCATCCGACTTTGAGGTATGACTTTACAATCTCACTAAAACACTATTAAAACATTAGGAAAGATAAGGGATCTTCCATAACTATCCTAGTTAATGTGTCTAATTACATCTGAAATGCTCACACTTCCACCGCCCGGAGCCGTCGCTTTAAATTTTTTTTTTTTAATGCTTCAGTCTAAATTTTCTCATCCACAAATCTTTCATCCTCGCTCAAATTAATGGGGAAATCGTCGCTTTCTCGGTCCGAATAGCTCTTGCTGCTTGAGGCTATTATTGTAAACAATGTGAGGATGTGAGTAGCCCTACAACCCGTGACATCATGCGCACATCGTCCGCTACTTCCGCTAAAGGCAAGGCTTTTTTATTAGCGTCCAAAAGTTGCAAACTTTATCGTCGATGTTCTCTACTAAATCCGTTCAGCAAAAATATGGCAATATCACGAAATGATCAAGTATGACACATAGAATGGACCTGCTATCCCCGTTTAAATAAGAAAATCTCATTTCAGTAGGCCTTTAAAAATGTGGGTTGATTTTGGTGGCGCCCGTGGACCAAAGCGATATAATTTTACCAGAAGGAAGACCACATTTCCCATAAGGATTAGCGCATATAGGATAATACCACAATGATTCAGTATGACTGATCTTTCCACAGTAGGAACCTACATATTTTAACTTTTTATATTTGTGGTTTGCAGTCATCACATTGTATTTTCTTAATACAGTACTTCTAAGTTTGATGCATGGCTGGTCGTGTGAGTGTGGAACTGCAAACTGTAAAGATGGTGGCTATTTATTGCTACCACGCAACATTTCTTATAGCGAAGATTAGCATTAATTTTTTAATTTGAGCTTCGAGAATCACTTATCTGTTGAACAGTAACAGAGCCAAAGCAGAATCGGGTCGAGAGAAAACACTAACATGTTGATATTAATAACTAATAACACAAAGCTTTTTATCATTTAGTTAGTGCTGTCAAACTGTTAAAAAAAATAAAAAAAATTCATACTTTTGAATTTGGATTCATCATGGTTCATCACAGGTTGTTATTTGCTAAAATGCATGTTATTGTCTGTCAGGGACATTTTTAAAAGATTTTACTTGAATGTACTACACTTATTTGCTCGAAACATGGTAACAGTTTTATCTAAAATACAGTCAGAGTTTATTTTAAAGTGCACAACAGTCGACGTCTCCTCAGTCATCTTTGCACTGACGTATGCATTGACCTGATTAATGACCGGATAACAAAGCAACCATAATACAAAACACTTTTTGTAATTGATCACACTAGTTAACCCATTATTCCTTACATTAAATATATTTCTATTTGCGAACAAGTTAAAACATATCAAAATGCACACCTCTACTTTATGCTGTACTTTTTCTTTAATGTGCATGTGATCACTTAAGTACAGTCGTCCCTCATTTAATTGTTAGGCTTATTTTTGCAAAGTATGAATGATTGACTATAAAGTCAATATTTTCACAGCTAGAGCATCCTGTTAATGACATTTTAAATACAGCTTTTAACATTACAAGAGCCCTTTCACATAGTCCCCTTTACACTCCTTTAACTTTTGTGCAAGCTTAAGATTGACCATACACATTTACTTTGGTCAGTCAGTCATGGCAACACCGATTTTGATGCAGTAGGAAAAATACCAAAACCAGTTATTTTTACATAGCCTACTGAGCTAGAATGACAGTGAAAGCAGGTAGGACTTGGTTGAGTTTGTTGAGTTTACACAAGTCTTTTTTTTTACAAATCTGCAATGCTATATAAAACTGACAAAGATCATTTGATTGCTGGTTAACTGGTTTAGGCTTATCAAAGCTCTGAGACTTATGCATCATGGTTTTCTGGCGCTATCCGATGGTGAAGAGGTGCACTTACACCGAAACAATATTGTCTTGTCTTTCATTAGGCAGGAATTATATTCATTTGGTTTTCATAGAAAAAGCATTACAATATACCAGGATTACAATCTGTTAAAACAATTGGTGAATGGGGTGGAAAGAGTTAAGAGAAAGTGTGTATTCTTTATTTTTATATCATATTATAACAATGCTGACATCAAAAACCTGCGATGAGGTGGCAACTTGTCCAGGGTGTACACCGCCTTCCGCCCGAATGCAGCCGAGATAGGCTTAAGCACCCCCGGCAAACCCCAAAAGGGACAAGCAGTAGTAAATGGATGGATGGATGACATCAAAAACACAATGTGATTGAAAAATGTATGGTCATGGCATGGAGTCGAACCCGCATTTCCTCAACGGATGGAGCTGCATGCTCCTCTACTGACAGTGCGCCAAGAGGCGCCTCTGCTGATAGAGCACTCAGACACGCCCTCGCTCGTGCTGAGTGCAGCACGCCCACGCAGCGACGAGCCTGCAGCCTATCAATAATCAACACACCTGGATTTGATGAGAGGGAGCAGCATAAAGACCAACTTTTGCCAGAACGTCGCTAACCTTCCATGACTCCCTTGTCCTCTGTGATTGTGCCTTGTCACTCAACTCCCACCCGGATTCCTGACTGCTCCCCTCGATCCACGACCTCCCTGCTCGGACCCAGACCACGCTGCCCTGCTCTAGCCCATGACCTCTTCCCTGTCCACGACCTACCTCTTCGCCTTGCCCTCTTGCATAACGACGAAAGATACAACCGACATTTACTGACAACAACCGTTGGTAACATTTACATATTTAATATTACACATAGTCAACACTCATTCACTTTGATTAGCATACACACGCCACGTATTTATCAAAGGTTTTTTTAATAAACCTTGTAAACCGCAGTCCTGCCCTGGTTGTCGCCTCCTTCCCTTCTCTGGTACACCTGTATAATTAAAAAAATTCTGGTGAAATTTTAGACCGCTAATCTTCAAAATGAACAATAATATCACATAAGGAACACATATAATGCCCATTTTGGGCCCTATAGTTGCACAAGGATTAATACAACTTTTTAGACCAGTGGTTCTCAAAATCTTTTCACCAACTACCACCTTAGAAAAATATATTGGCTCTCCAAAACCATGATATTGACCAACATTAAAATACAGTAGCGTAGTAGGCCTAAATATTCATCAAAAAATTCAGATGTTTTATATTACAATTATATTTAATATGATTGAACACTGTAACATCACACACAGTTTGAACAGTAACACAGCTTTTCGATATAGAAAAATGAAACACTAAACACCGAATAAATAATTATTTGGCAAACCACGAGATTCAGCCTGCGTTCATAACAGTTTGAGAATCACTGTAGTAGACTAACAATACAAGATAAGTCATATACTGTGCTGACTTTAGGAGCCACAGTCTCATTTGGGGGCCAACACTACTCTAGTATTGATATTTGTAGTTACTTTTGCCTTTTTCGGCTTGTTTTAAGCTCGTTATAATGCATTTTTTTAATATAGAGGTAATTAGGGGAGTGGGAAAAAATCTATTCGAATTTGAATCGAATCGAATACGTTGTGCGATTCAGAATCGATTCTCATTTTTAAAAAATCTATTTTTATTTCATTGTATTATTTATTTTTTTTAAATCAATCCAACAAACCACTACACAGCAATACCATAACAGTGCAAACCAATTCCAAAACCAAACCTGACCCAGCAACACTCAGAACTGCAATAAACAGAGCAATTGAGAAGACACAAAAACGACACAGAACAAACCAAAAGTAGTGAAACAAAAATGAATATTATCAACAACAGTATCAATATTAGTTACAACTTCAGCATATCAGTGATTGAAAATCCCTCATTGACATTATCATTAGACAGTTATAAAAAATAAAAAAATAAAGAACAATAGTGTCACAGTGGCTTACTTGCATCGCATCTCATAAGCTTGACAACACACTGTGTCCAATATTTTCACAAAGATAAAATAAGTCATATTTTTGGTTAGTTTGATAGTTAAAACAAATTTACATTATTGCAATCAGTTGATAAAACATTCTCCTTTACAATTATTAAAGCTTTTTTTTTTTAAATCTACTAATCTGCTTGCATGTCAGCAGACTGGGGTAGATCCTGCTGAAATCCTATGTATTGAATGAATACAGAATTGTTTTGAATCGGAAAAATGTTGTTTATGAATCGAGAATCAAATGGAATCAAAAAAATCGATGACCCCAAGAATCAATATTGAATCGGATTGTGGGACACCCAAAGTTTCGCAGCCCTAGAGGTAATCAATGAAGCAAACTGTCAAGCAGATTAAGAAATATGAGCTCTTATACGGTAATCTGTTGTCATTTCACAAATATTGGCATTTATGGTTGTCTTCATTTTGGGTCAGCAATACAGTATTGCATGTGCAGCAGTTATGTTCCAGCAGTCAACAATTAATAAAGAAGGACCATTTGTTAAGTACGGACAGTTAATTGTGCCACTGCAGTCGTGGAAAGGCCAAGCGTCTGTATTTACACTGGAAGCATGCAGGAAGTCCGAATGTGATGATGTCACTGGTGTGCAAATATAGTCTGATACTGTAACTGTAGAGATCCAATTTTATACGCACCATCTGTCCAAGACAGGAAAAAAGTAACACCATTGATCGTTTCATGATCCAACACTACTTTTCATTTGTAGGTCATGTGGATTAAATGTACTTGCTGCACAAAGGATGAAGGTTTTGTGTAAACGTTTTGTACTGGCCTATTATTTGTTGGTTCATGTTACATTTTGCTGAGTATATCTTTCTAATCAAGAGTAGTTTCTTTCCGAGTTAAAACATTGCACTCTTGTGAGTTGAGTTGACAGACTGGGTACTCCAATTACTGCATAACAGGGATCACCAACACTTTGCCCAAGGGCACCAGGTCACCCCCCCCCCCCCCCCCCCCCCCCAGGACCACATGAGTTGCTAAAAATAGCACACACACCAGGGAGTACCCCCCACCCCCACTTCTTAAACATAATATCCTTTTTCTTCACACAGTGCTAGATAGACCAATTATGTACATTTACAGACAATAAAATGAATACAATAAATGTGGATGAATAAGTGAAATGCATGTTCATTATTAAAAACATTTAGTCTGTTAAAATCCTATTTTGTGTACCACGTCAGTGATACTAAAATATTTTCCATTGTAATACCTGCCTTAAACACACAAATGATATATATTTACAAACAATAAACTAAATTTGGAAAAATAAATGAGTAAATAAATATGTAGACAAATTATATACATTTACAAACAATGAAATAGATCTGGATAAATAAATGAGCTTAATTAAAATTATTGAATACATTTAGACTGTTCAAATCCTATTCTGTGTACCAGGTCAATGATACTCGGTGTATCAAAAGTAAAAAGATTTTGAGAAAAATATATTTTTGCAGAGTGTCATAACTTCCTTATATAAACAAATCATCTACATTTACAAACATTAAAAATGATCAAATAAATGTGGATACATAAATCAGTAAATAGATATATAGAAACATCACATGGATAAAGATAAGACCTTCTAGAGGAAAGTTCTGTGGTCAGATGAAACTAAAACTTAGCTCTTTGGCCACAATACCCGGCCATATGTTGGGAGGAGAAAATGTGAGGCCTTGAATCCGAGGAACACCAAGCCTATCGTCAAGCATGGTGGTTGTAGTATTATGCTCTGAGCCTATTTTGCTGCCAATGGAACTGGTGCTTTGCAGAGAGTAAATGGGTCAATGAAAAATGAGGATTACGTCCGAATTCTTCAGGAGAACCGAAAACCCTCAGCCCGAAGGTTGGGTCTTGGGCGCAGTTGGGTGTTCCAACAGGACAATGACCCCAAACACACGTCAAAAGTGGTAAAGGAAATCAGTCTAGAATTAGTTTTAGAACGGCCTTCCTAAAGTCCTGACTTAACCGTGTGGACAATGCTAAAGAAACAAGTCCATGTCAGAAAAACAACAAATTTGGCTGAACTGCACCAATTTTGTCAAGAGGAGTGGTCAAAAATTCAACCAGAAGCTTGCCAGAAGCTTGTGGATGGCTAACAAAAGCGCCTTATTGCAGTGAAACTCTCCAAGGGACATGTAAACGAATATTAACATTGCTGTATGTATACTTTTGACCCAGCAGATTTGGTCACATTTTCAGTAGACCCATGATAAAGTCATAAAAAAACCCAAACTTTATGAATGTTTTTTGTGACCAACAAGTATGTGCTCCAATCCCTTTATAGATAAAAGATAAAAAATAAAACAGTTGCAGAAATTATTGGAAACTCAAGACAGCCATGACATCGTGTTCTTTACAAGTAAATGTGAACTGCTGATCGCGACTGTATTTATACATTAAGAAACATTAGGATACATAAAGTGAAGGTGGATGAATAAATAATACATTTAAATTATTCAATACATTTAGACTTTTAAAATCATATTCTGTGTACTAAGTCAATGATACAGGTGGCTAATTGTAAAAATGTGACAAGGTGATCTCCTAGAAAATGTTGTAAACATGAAAATGTAAAACATTTCAACGATCAAAATAGTGTTGCATTTTGATATTTTTCTGTTTTTCTATTTTGTTTAATTTTTTTTTTTATCATTATGGTGGGAAACCATGAACATGCATTGCCAATCTCTGCTAACAGTCAAATACCATTAACAATAAAATAGAATTACAAGTAAACTGATAAAATGTGGAATTTCAGACGTTCGTCAAACTGGTAGCTGTTTTTTTTTGTTTTTTTTTTACTTCCATCCATTCATTTCCTACCGCTTGTCCCTTTTGGGTTAATAACCTTTCATTTCCAAACATTGGCGACCCCTGCTGTATACGCTAATTTGCTGCCCTCTATTGGAGTACTTGAACATGAGTGCGCCTTTATTTGGATTTTTATGAATAATGTATAATATGTAATTTTAACATCAGGATTTTAGGCATATCAATTTAACATTTTTGTGGGGTCTGTTCTTTCTTTCTTTCTTTCTTTCTTTCTTTCTTTATTTCTCTCTTTCTTTCTTTCTTTAGTTTATTTCAAACATGAACACACTTACAGCACAATACATCACACATATCATATCATTCACTTTACATCAAGTCTGAAAAGGAGTGGGAAGAAGCTAAATTGATTTAATCCCACCCCTTTCCCACTTCAGAGCATTTACAAATATATACATCATTTACTGACCTTTTTATAATAGAATGACATCTGTAAATTAGTATATACAACCGTTTTGTAATATGTAATTAATCCATCCATCTTCCTCCGCTTATCCGAGGTTGGTTCGCGGGGGCAGCAGCCTAAGCAGGGAAGCCCAGACTTCCCTCTCCCCAGCCACTTCGTCCAGCTCTTCCCGGGGGATCCCGAGGCGTTCCCAGGCCAGCTGGGAGACATAGTCTTCCTGACGTGTTCCATGTGGCCTCCTACCGGTTGGACGTGCCCTAGGGAGGCGTTCGGGTGGCGTCCTGACCAGATGCCCCAAACACCTCATCTGGCTCCTCTCGATGTGGAGGAGCAGCGGCTTTACTTTGAGCTCCTCCCAGATGGCAGAGCTTCTCACCATATCTATAAGGGAGAGGCCCGCCACCCGACGGAGGAAACTCATTTCGGCCGCTTGTAGATCAACGTAGATCAACCGGTAAATTGAGAGCTTAGCCTTCTGGCTCAGCTCCTTCTTCACCACGATGGCTCGATACAGGGTCCGCATTACTGAAGACGTCGCACCAAACCGCCTGTCGATCTCACGTCTTGTACTATGTAATTAATTAATTCAGTCATTATTAACATACTGAGATGAATAATATCTTATTTTTAAGTAGGTTGAAAGTAATTCTCATAATTCTTCTTCCTTGTACTTTATAAGCACTATTAATTTGAACAACCTCTTAAACTGGATCATATCAGTACAATGTTTAACTTCATTACTTGATCCATTCCATAATTTAATTCCACATACTGATATGCTAAAGGTTCTAAGTGTTGTATGTGCATACAGATGTTTTAAATTAGATTTTCCTCTAAGGTTATAATACCCCTCTTTAGTTGAGAAGAATTGTTATACATTCTTTGGTACCAGGTTATAGTTTGCTTTGTACATATATTACCAAATCATCGATCTTTAATATTTTTTACTCAATCAATAAATGGTTTGTATGTTATGTATCCAATATTATGTATCAGTCTAATTGATATTTTTTGTAACAGAGGTACTGTTCTCGTAGAGATATTATTTTAAAATCATATACAACTTAATGAAGTGTAGTTAATTAATATTTTTTTGGTTGTTATTTTTTTTTTTTAAATAATTGCTATATTGTGAAGTAAATTATGATTATTATTATCATTACACACAGGAATAAATAAACTGTACTATAATAATGTAGCTGCTTTGAAAACATGTTTTTAAAGACCACTAGATGGCGTATAAGAAATGAGCGCTTCCGTCTTGTGCACCAATGAAGAAGAAGATCGTCTTTCTCGACCAATGAAAACAGTCAGAAAGAAGGCTTTCGTAAATTCGAAAAGGCCTGTGATTTTGCTCATGCGTTAATCTCGGACGTATTTCTTTTTTAGCACACTGTTTAGTTTTTAAACATAACATGGCGGAGTTTGACGAAGAAAATCTTAAAATGTATTTTTATGAGAACAGGCTGAAAACTTTTGAGGGATGGCCTTTCAAGGAAGACTGTTCGTGTACACCGGAAAATGTAAGTTTGTGAACTCAAACGGTCGACGAGCAACATTCGCGCTCAAGCACTCTTTGATCTCCGGAAAACAACATCCATTAAACATGGTCCTTATGTCATTAAATAGGTACATTTATGTGTATGGCGTCACTTTAACGGAGGAATGTCAAAAGTGCGGCTTGCGTTTTAAAGATAAAATAAACACGTCCCCTATTAGAACATTACACAGAAAACCAAATAAGCTGGCTGACGTTCTCCCAAAAGTAGTCACCGTAAAGCAATATGGCCGACGACCTTTGCATTCTACTCTATATGATGTTTGATCATTTACGTGTTTTGTCATTTTGCAAGGTATGCTCATTTTTTTGTAGTTTGGCGAAACCCTCAAAAGTGTTTTAGTTGGCGGAATATTACGACTTTGGTTGGTTCGATCATGCCCTGTGATAAGGTGGCAACTTGTCCAGGGTGTATCCCGCCTTCCGCCCGATTGTTGCTGAGATAGGCACCAGCGACCCCAAAGGGAATAAGCGGTAGAAATGGATGGATGGATGGATGGATGGTTCGATCATGGGCTTCACGGTGGCAGAGGGGTTAGTGCATCTGCCTCACAATACAAAGGTCAATACAATACAATACAACACAATACAAAGGAGTCAGGCTTCAATCCCGGGCTCGGGATCTTTCTGTGTGGAGTTTGCATGTCCTCCCCGTGAATGCGTGGGTTCCCTCCGGGTACTCCGGGTTCCTCCCACTTCCAAAGACATGCACCTGGGGATAGGTTGATTGGCAACACTAAATTGGCCCTAGTGTGTGAATGTGAGTGTGAATGTTCTCTGTGTATCTGTGTTGGCCCTGCGATAAGGTGAAGATTGGTTCCGGGGTGTACCCCGCCTTCCGCCCGATTGTAGCTGAATAAGCGGTAGAAAACGGAGGGATGGATGGTTTGATCATATCAGACGTGGGCAATTATTTTGACTCGGGGGCCACATTTAGAGAAAAAAATGTGTCTCGGGGCCGGTATATCTATTTTTATGAACACTAATACAAAACCTCACTATAATGTCTGATTGAATGCTAAAAACGTTATGACAGACCGCCTCAAAAAACATATGGAATTTTAAATTTTTCTATGACAGATAAAACACTGAATATTGACAAAATATGAACGTCACACCCCCTTTTGATCAACAAATTTTACGATCAAGTGAAACGCAACAAAAATGCAACAAACAGTGAAATATGAACACCATCTATCCATCCATTTTCTACCGCTGATTCCCTTGGGATCATGAGGGGCACTGGTGCCTATCTCAGCTACAATCGGGTGGAAGACGGAGTACACCCTGGGCATGTCGCCACCTCATCGCAGGGCCAACACGAATAGACAGACAACATTCACAGTCACATTCACACACTAGGACCATTTTAGTGTTGCCAGTCAACCTATCCCCAGGTGTATGTCTTTGGAAGTGGGAGGAAACCGGAGTACCCGAAGGGAACCCACACAGTCATGGAGAGAACATACAAACGCCACACAGAAAGATCCCGAGTCCGGGATTGAACCCAGGACTACTCAGGACTTGCGTATTGTGAGGCAGACGCACTAACCCCTCTTCCATTGTGCTGCCCCTTAAATATGAACACGAGGGGTACAAAATAAACCCACCTACAATCTGATATATCAGATACATCATTAAGCTTTAGAACTTTGTTGCGAAAATCTCCTTACGCGTCTGTGGAAACGCTCCCCACCCACTCTGCTTGGTGCCTCGGTTGAGCTGCTGTGATTTACATTACCAAAGTAACTAATTAGATGACCACAGTAACTAATTAGGTTACCATGGTAACTAATTAGGTTACCATAGTAACTGGTGTATCATCCATAAGCGCAGATTCCAACCATTAAAATACTTTGAATAGTTCAAGACTTACGGTCGTTAGAAAACATCACTGCACATCATAATGGCAGCTACACTTTCCATCTTAAAGATTTTAAAAAATTATTTGGGAATGTCCAGCGGGCCTGATTGAAAAGGTCAACGGGCCGCATGTAGCCCCCGGGCTTTAATTTGCCCAGGTCTAGATTATATGTTACACTAATATGCTGTGTCACCATTAACTCAAAACTAAGATGTGGATACTTAAGCATATATTAATTAATCAACATTGTATTGGTATCTTTAGTGTACAAACATGTAACTTTTAAGCATCGTTCAATTTCTCTGTATGTGGCCCCTCGGTGGCAAACATTCTGACGCCTTTGTTTTATTAACTTTTTAAATTATATCTCAATTCTGTGCACTGCTGCAGGAATTGTAATTTTCCTGAGGGAACTCTCCTGAAGGAATGAATAAAGATCTATCTATCGATTGTAAAGTAGCAGTTTAATAGCATGTACACACTACTGCTCGCTAGTGGTACCATATCTGAGTTATTGTGTTGAATAGAGAAACTGGAAATTGTGATGTATCATGTTGTATGTTCCAAATAAACTCAAACACTTACTAGGTACATATTAGTACATACATTTGCTACTGTTGTTTATTGATGCAATTTTGCTAAGTTATCAGTTGGTTATTTAGTTGCTAAAGTATAGGGGACCACTTTTTAACGATTATTTTTATACCTTACCTGACATCTAAGTTGTTGGAATAACTAAAATGCATAATCTAAAAAACTGGTGTAAATAAGTTAAAATGGTACCCTTTTTTCTTTTTTTCCCCAGATGGCCAAGGCTGGTTTCATTCACACACCTGCAGACAACAGCCCAGATTTAGCCATGTGTTTCTTTTGCCTTAAAGAGTTGGAGGGCTGGGAACCTGACGATGACCCAGAGTAAGAAGGACATACTGTATTACTTTTGACATGTTGTACGATTGCAGGGTTTTGACCTACTGTATTTGATCGTGGCAGTGCACCACAACAAAATATTAGCCGCTACAGCTTAAAAATGAGGCTTATTTTTTACATGAAAACAAATTGCAGTAGTATGTATTGTAGAGGCCACATAATACGACACTCTTTTTATCTGTTATTGCAAATGTTAAAAATGAGCCTAATTCCAGCAAGTATTTCTTTCATGTGCACACTTCTGTCTTTGGTTTCACTCTTAGACACGCAGCAACACTTCTTCATTCTCCACCAACATGGTGTGTTCTCAGACCATAGGAAAAATGAACATCATAACACACAAACATACACATTACAGCAGCAGGTCATTACAGTATGAATGGATGTATAATGTTTATTATTTGCGCACTGTTGACTAGTGATGCACCGAAAATTTGGCAGCCGAGAAAAGACTTTGGCCACCGGAGCGGCACCTGCCGAAACAAGATGTTGTGATGACGTAAGCCATACGCACGGGCTTGTCTGGAACTAAGGAAGCATATTTGCCATGTGGACTTACTTTAATCATCGGCGGTCACTCGAACGAGTATGACGATCCTCCGGGTAGGGGTGTATCCCTTTTATGGAGGATGCCTGTGCGTGACTGTTTTACGTGGGAAGACTGGTGCACAGACAGTCACCACACGATCCTTGCCAGAATCGGGTCAGGGTCCAGTGGCATGGAGTCCAAGACGACTGGAGACCCTTTTCTGCTGCAGCCTTCATCCGCCATCGCAGCCGTTGTGGTAGTTCTTCAATGTACCGTCTTCCGCCTGCTCCGCCGTTGAGGTCTTTCCCGTATCCCTGGCTAGGGGGCAGTCAGGTACTAGGCCTTTGCCAAGGGCCACCTGGGGTAACAGTAGTAAAGGGGTTAACTTCCTAGTACCCCAAGACCCCCATGGAGGAGCCTCCACTGCCGGATGCACTTTAACGTCCTTACCCAGGACTCAAACTCAACTCAACTTACTTTAATATATCAGCGATATATGCGATGGCAGCGATCTTCAAAATTTAAGATGACAATGGTGGCTTTTAGGAGAGGAAGGCACGCAGCAGCACAAAGTCTGACGTCAGCCGTCCGGCTCTCCTCAGCTAGCCGTTCTGTGAAGTAAAGTCTTTAAACACAAGTACAGTCTGTAATAACACTAGAAATAGATGCAAGGTTTGTTGCTAGTCGTTGTTAATAAAGAAAGAGTTTGAAGGATTGAGGAAATCTCTAGAAATACAATTCGCAACAAAGTACATTGTTCAATAAGCAGCAACATAAAAAAAATAGAGCAAAACGATATAATGTAAGAAAAAATAAATGGTAATACTAATTAATAACCATCCATCCATCCTTTTTTTACCGCTTGTCCCGTTCAGGGTAGCGAGGGTTGCTGGAGCCTATCTCAGCTGCATTCATATTTGTTTTAAATCTATGTATTCATTTTTTTGCCTTTTTTGAAAATAGGCATCATAGCAAATTATATGATGACGTCATATTGACCAGGACCCCAACTGCCACAGGTATCTTGGCAATCCAGGGGAAACCATGGATGGTGCTGTTTTTTTTTTCTACTCATGTTTACGTGGCACTCTGCAGCTATCTTTAAGTACCCATATCAAAACCAGTTTTTCTTACCTACCTACTGTTGTGTATTTCAGATTTGCAAAGGTTCTGAACATTTTTTATCAAACTATTAAGCACATATATTATGTAGATCTTACATATATATGTAATATTCTTAATCGCTGTATTTAGTCTATATATACCTGCATTGTCCTTTCCAACCTTACCCTTTTCATCATTGTAACTGAGCTACTGTGTGGAACAATTTCCCTGTGGATCATTAAAGTTTGTCTGAGTCTATTAAGCCATTGCATAGTTGTTATTAAAACAATCTTGCCTTGCTTCATACTTCCTTCAAATGAGCCGTTGGAATTTGCCCCAGTGGGACATCAGGGGATTATCCATATATGTTAGCAATTTACCCAAAGTGCTGTGCGTGCATCTACCATTGTAGTCCGATGATGTAGTCCGTTAGCTCCGTCTCTTTTGCTATCCTCCTCTTGTGGGGCAGACTGGGGTGCACATACATCATTCACTGTTGCCATTTGTAATAAAAAGTAGCATATAGTTTGAATTTATATCTGTCAGTAGGCTCGCTAAGGAAGTGCTAAAAACTACAATATGGATGACGAGTACAAGGCACAGTTGAAGTGGAGGCATGTACCGTAAATTCCAGACAATGAGACGCTACTTTTTTCCCCACGTTTTAAACTCTAAGTCTCATTAAAAAGTGGGACTAATTCATGTTTTTTCTTTACTAATGGTCATAATGAAAATAGTTTTCATAAAACACAAGCAGAGACATTAAAAATGTGTGTTATTGTTTGTCCTATGGCACCATATTTTGGAAAAGTTGGCTCCTTGAAGATGCTGCGGGGTGAAGGACCTACAGCAGTGGTTTTCAAACTTTTTTTCACCAAGTGGCGTCTCAAACAAAACTTGGCTCTCCAAGTGCCACCATAATGACCAACATTAAAATATGGTAGCCTGGTTCAGCTAAGTATTCATTAAAAACAGGCCATAGGTTTTATTTAACAAGCATATTTGACTATTTTTGGCCACTGTAAAGTTACACAGTTTGAACAGTAACAACTGTGTTTGAATATTTCATTAGTGATTCTTTGGCGTACTACTATATGGAGCACGCGTACCTGTACCACAGTTTGAGAATCACTGGTCTACAGTATTTTCTTCTTTTTAGTGCCTTTAACCGGAAGTACAATTGCCGTCCCGTCTTCTAGTTGTCCATAGCTTTCTACTAGTATAGATTTGTATGTATCACTCCAATCAAATGGTTTTAGGTTTTACTATATAACTAAAACTATTTGTCCCAGGTGCGATGTCTGTAGGAGTGTTTTCATGCATATTTGTATGTGCTATCGTAATGTAATGAAGCTAGCGTCTTTCGTATTAGCCAATGTGCTATAACGTTTAGGAGTGTCTGTGTTGGTGTTATTGTTTTACAATAGCATTTTGTTTGTATTGTTTCAGTTTCACAAGTTCCTCAGTAAATACACCAAAAGGTTACTATGGAGTTAAGTCTGTTTAGCTGATTGGAGAGCTCGCTTCAGCAGCTAGTGGGTCCAAGGCGATGACTTCTGTGTTAGAAAATCCATTTTACTGCTGAGTTACAGGCACCATTTGGAAGCAATTAAGATATGTACAAACACATTTACTAAATTGTTCTGTGTAAATAACTCATTAGCGCATTGCTGCGGCTTGTAGTGCGATGTGGGTAATATATTGGAAAATAATGTTTTATTCTAAAATTTTGTAGGTGCTCCTTATATACCGGTGCGCTCTATAGTCCGTAAAATACCATAAATAAGACCTCCTACAAGACGGTGCATCCTGAAGAGACGGTCAAAAGCAGCTTGAAAACGGTCTGTAAAACATAATCTATGCAAAATGTTGACCAAAGAACCACCGTTACATGGTAAATGGTAAATGGGTTATACTTGTATCGCGCTTTTCTACCTTTTTTGAAGAAAATCAAAGCGCTTTGACACTCTTTCCACATTCACCCATTCACACACACATTCACACACTGACGGCTACATGTTAGGTATACCCCAAGGAAGCGTTTAAATGTAGAAAAAAAAATCATGATATGACCTCTTAAAAAAAATTGATATGGCCTGTGAGCGACATAATGTTATGTGATGTAAAAATAGTATAGGCAAGAAAATTGTACTCAACTGTATTTTGGTGTCTGTGTTTGTCAACAGCAAAGAGCACAAGTCTCACTCACCTACATGCCACTTCATTGCCTTGAAGAAAAGAGAGGAGGAAATGACTGTGGAAGAGTTTTTAAAGATCCATCGGGAGAAACAAAAAAACATCATTCGTGTATGTTGCATTCTAGAGCACCTCCATAACTTACTGCCTGATACATGTTATATTTTATGATAACCTGTGCCTCTAATGAAGCCATTTCTTCTCTTTGCAGAAACAATGTGACGAGGCCCTTAAGAAATTTGCAGAGGCAGCAAAAATTAAAAGAGCAGAAATAACCAAGACAGCCACATGCAAATAAAGCAGGGACCGTAAACTGTTGATTTGTTGTTCGGAGATCTCGACAAAGTTTTTTGCACTTTTAAAATGTGCTGCCTGGGCTCCCCTATAGTTCTTTGTGTACGTGCCCACCTTGTCAGAGAAAACAATATTCTGTTGATGTTATCCCCAGTTTGCAGAGAATACCAACTATTTTGCTTTGGTGTTTAGTGCCCTTGACATTGTTTACAGTTTTAATTTGAATGTGTTAACAAGGCTTCTTAAAGTTTTTTGTGTATGTGCCTACCACATAATTAAAACACTGTTTTCTTTGATTGATTGATTGATTGAGACTTTTATTAGTAGATTGCACAGTACGGTACATACTGTATTCTGTACAATTGACCATTAAATGGTAACACCCGAATAAGTTTTTCAACTTGTTTGAGTCCGTGTTAAACAATTCATGGTACAAATATATACTATCAGCATAGTACAATCACACAAGTTAATCATCAGAGTATATACATTTAATTATTTACATTATTTACAATCTGGGGTGGGTTTAAGTTTGGTTGATATCGGAACTTAAGTCATCAACAATTACATCATCTGAGAAATGGACATTGTAACTGTAGGTCTGACTTAGTAGGATATGTACAGCGAGCAGGGAACATAGTGAGCTCAGAAATCATAAGAACAAGTACCGGTATATACATTTGATTATTTACAATCCGGGGAGGTGGGATGTGGTAGGGGGAGGGTGTTAGTCTAGGGTTGAAGTTGCCTGGAGGTGTTTAGTGCGGTTTTGAAGGAGGATAGAGATGCACTTTCTTTTACACCTGTTGGGAGTGCATTCCATATTGATGTGGCATAGAAGGAGAATGAGTTAAGACTTCGCATTGAGCCACATTTGACTAACTGCACTAGAGCAAGCCCGGTCACAGGCAATTACAGAGCCTGCTAGCCTGGGTATGGAGTCAGTTAAGTTAGAACTAGCCAGCGCCAGGCTGGATGATCCCTGTACACATAGCAATTTTCGTAGAATAATACACAACTCACAAAATGTTTTTTCTACTGTGTCATTGACTACGTCAGAGTTAGACATGCGTTCTACTGAGGTGGCAAATTATGATGCGTTCAGTTTATCGCAGCGCCAAGTAGACAATCTGAAAATTCCCGTCATATCAATTCCTAGATATGGTCGTAATTATTTTAAGTACACTGCGCATAATAAACGCAACATTATTAATATTGCTACTACGGGTAATTTTATCAACAACTCCTTAAAACAGCCCACTACCTATAATATGGGCTTTCTAAACATCAGATCTTTGTCTCCCAAAACGTTATTAGTCAATGAGGTCATTAGAGACAACAACCTTAACGTCATCGGTCTTAGCGAAACCTGGCTTAAACCAGACGACTTTTTTGCGATAAATGAGGCATCCCCTCCTAACTATACGAATGCGCATATTGCCCGTCACCTCAAAAGGGGAGGGGGTGTCCCACTAATATACAACGAAAACTTTAACTTTAGTCCTAACTTAAATAATAAATATAAATCGTTTGAGGTGCTTTCTATGAAGTCTGCCACACCTCTGCCTCTGTGCCTGGCCGTTATCTACCGCCCCCCAGGGCCCTATTCGGACTTTATTAGTGAATTCTCAGAGTTTGTTGCTGATCTAGTGACGCACGCCGATAATATAATTATAATGGGGGACTTTAATATCCATATGAATACCCCATTGGACCCACCGTGCGTGGCGCTCCAGACTATAATTGATAGCTGTGGTCTTACACAAATAATAAATGAACCGACGCATCGCAGCGGTAATACGATAGACCTAGTGCTTGTCAGAGGTATCACCGTTTCCAAAGTTATGATACTCCCGTATACTAAAGTAATGTCCGATCATTACCTTATAAAATTCGAAGTTCAGACTCATGTTCGGCAAGCTAATAATAATAATAACTGCTATAGCAGCCGCAACATTAATGCTGCCACAACGACGACTCTTGCGGACCTACTGCCCTCGGTAATGGCACCGTTCCCAAAGTATGTGGGCTCTATTGATAACCTCACTAACAACTTTAACAACGCCCTGCGCAAAACCATTGATAGTATAGCACCGCTGAAGTTAAAAAAGGCTCCAAAAAGGCGTATGCCATGGTTTACTGAAGAAACTAGAGCTCAGAAATTATTATGTAGAAAGCTGGAACGCAAATGGCGCACGACTAAACTTGAGGTGCACCATCAAGCATGGAGTGATAGTTTAATAACTTATAAACGCATGCTTACCTTAGCTAAAACTAATTATTACTCAAATCTCATCCGCATTAATAAAAACGATCCAAAATTTTTGTTTAGTACAGTAGCATCGCTAACCCAACAAGGGACTCCTTCCAGTAGCTCCACCCATTCGGCAGATGACTTTATGAAGTTCTTTATTAAGAAAATTGAACTTATTAGAAAGGAGATTAAAGACAATGCGTCCCAGCTACAACTGGGTTATAGTAACACAGATACGATTGTATATACGGCGGATACTGCAAATATCCAAAATAGTTTCTCTCGTTTTGATGAAATAACATTAGAAGGATTGTTACAACGTGTAAATGGAATAAAACAAACAACATGTTTACTTGACCCACTTCCTGGGAAACTTATCAAGGAGCTTTTTGTATTATTAGGTCCATCAGTGCTAAATATTATAAACTTATCACTTTCCTCGGGCACTGTTCCCGTTGCATTCAAAAAAGCGGTTATTCATTCTCTCCTTAAAAGACCTAACCTCGATCCTGACCTCATGGTAAACTACCGACCGGTGTCTCACCTTCCCTTTATTTCGAAAATCCTCGAAAAAATTGTTGCAGAGCAGCTAAATGAGCACTTAGCGTTTAACAATCTATGTGAAACCTTTCAATCCGGTTTCAGGGCAAATCACTCGACTGAGACAGCCCTCGCAAAATTGACTAATGATCTATTGCTAACGATGGACTCTGATGCGTCATCTATGTTGCTGCTCCTCGATCTTAGCGCTGCTTTCGGTACCGTCGATCATAATATTTTATTAGAGCGTATCAAAATACGAATTGGTATGTCAGACTCAGCCCTGTCATGGTTTAACTCTTATCTTACTGATAGGATGCAGTGCGTCTCCTATAACAGTGTGACCTCGGACTATGTTAAGGTAACGTGTGGAGTTCCCCAGGGTTCGGTCCTTGGCCCTGCACTCTTCAGCATCTACATGCTGCCGCTGGGTGACGTCATACGCAAATACAGTATTAGCTTTCACTGTTATGCTGATGACACCCAACTCTACATGCCCCTAAAGCTGACCAACACGCCGGACTGTAGTCAGTTGGAAGCGTGTCTTAATGAAATTAAACAATGGATGTCCGCTAACTTTTTGCAACTTAATGCCAAAAAAACGGAAATGCTGATTATCGGTCCTGCTAGACACCGACCTCTATTTAATAATACAACTTTAACATTTGACAACCAAATAATAAAACAAGGTGACTCTGTAAAAAATCTGGGTATTATCTTCGACCCAACTCTCTCCTTCGAGTCACACATTAAAAGCGTTACTAAAACGGCCTTCTTTCATCTCCGTAATATCGCTAAAATTCGCTCCATTTTGTCCACTAAAGACGCCGAGATCATTATCCATGCGTTTGTTATGTCTCGTCTCGATTACTGTAACGTATTATTTTCGGGTCTCTCCATGTCTAGCATTAAAAGATTACAGTTGGTACAAAATGCGGCTGCTAGACTTTTGACAAGAACAAGAAAGTTTGATCATATTACGCCTGTACTGGCTCACCTGCACTGGCTTCCTGTGCACTTAAGATGTGACTTTAAGGTTTTACTACTTACGTATAAAATACTACACGGTCTAGCTCCAGCCTATCTTGCCGATTGTATTGTACCGTATGTCCCGGCAAGAAATCTGCGTTCAAAAGACTCCGGCTTATTAGTGATTCCTAGAGCTCAAAAAAAGTATGCGGGCTATAGAGCGTTTTCCGTTCGGGCTCCAGTACTCTGGAATGCCCTCCCGGTAACAGTTCGAGATGCTACCTCAGTAGAAGCATTTAAGTCTCACCTTAAAACTCATCTGTATACTCTAGCCTTTAAATAGACCTCCTTTTTCGACCAGTTGATCTGCCGCTTCTTTTCTTTCTCCTATGTCCCCCCCTCCCTTGTGGAGGGGGTCCGGTCCGATGACCATGGATGAAGTACTGGCTGTCCAGAGTCGAGACCCAGGATGGACCGCTCGTCGGGACCCAGGATGGACCGCTCGCCTGTATCGGTTGGGGACATCTCTACGCTGCTGATCCGCTTGAGATGGTTTCCTGTGGACGGGACTCTCGCTGCTGTCTTGGAGCCACTATGGATTGAACTTTCACAGTATCATGTTAGACCCGCTCGACATCCATTGCTTTCGGTCCCCTAGAGGGGGGGGGGGGTTGCCCACATCTGAGGTCCTCTCCAAGGTTTCTCATAGTCAGCATTGTCACTGGCGTCCCACTGGATGTGAATTCTCCCTGCCCACTGGGTGTGAGTTTTCCTTGCCCTTTTGTGGGTTCTTCCGAGGATGTTGTAGTCGTAATGATTTGTGCAGTCCTTTGAGACATTTGTGATTTGGGGCTATATAAATAAACATTGATTGATTGATTTGTTAGATCGGAATCTGGGTTTATCGTGGTTTGTTGAGCTCCCCCTGGTGTTGTGGTTATGGTGGTCATTTACGTTCTGGAAGTAGTGTGACATGTACTTCGGTATCAGGGAGGTGTAGTGTATTTTATAGACTAGGCTTAGTGCAAGTTGTTTTACTCTGTCCTCCACCCTGAGCCAGCCCACTCTGGAGAAGATAGATGGATGGACAGGTTCTTTATTGTCATTGCACAAGTGCAATGACACTGTTTTCAGCACAATCCCGTTCAAGATGAGACAAAAACAGTGGGAAGGAGTGAGGTGTGATCTGAGGTGGAGGTCTAGAAGTAACCTGACTAGATTGTTCTGGGATGTTTGGAGTCTAGATTTGAGGGTTTTGGAGGTGCAAGCGTAATTGAAAAAGGGTTGAATGAGAGTTCCCGCTAGAATCCTCATGGTTTGCTTTTGTTGACCAAAGAGGGAAATCTTGTTCGTTGGGTGACCTTTTTGATTACCTTGGTTACCATTTTATCACAGGAAAGATTAGCCTCTAGAATGGAACCTAGGTAGGTAACCATCTTTCCTGGTGATAACAATGTCACCCACTTTTATAGTTTAGTCACTGACTTTCTTAACGTTGATTTGGGACCCAAATAGGATGGATTCCATTTTACCTAAGTCAGGGGTCGGCAACCCGCGGCTTTTTACCGCCGCTCTAGTGGCTCCCTGGAGCTTTTTCAAAAATGTATGAAAAATGGAAAAAGATGAGGGGGAAAAAAAAAATATATTTTTTGTTTTGATATGGTTTCTGCAGGAGGACAAACATGAAACAAACCTCCCTATTTGTTATAAAGCACACTGTTTGTATTAAACATGCTTCACTGAATCAAGTATTTGGCGAGCGTCGTTTTGTCCTTCTAATTTTGGCGGTCCTTGAACTCACCATAGATTGTTTACATGTATTACTTTCTCCGACTTTCTAGGACGTGCTTTATGCCAATTCTTTTTCTGTCTCATTTTGTGAACCAAACTTTTAATGTTGTGCGTGAATGCACAAAGGTGAGTTTTGTTGATGTTATTAACTTGTGTGGAGTGCTAATCGGGCATATTTGGTCCCTGCATGACTGCAAGCTAAGCGATGCTAACATGCTATTTAGGCTAGCTATATGTACATATTGCATTATTATGCTTCGTTTGTAGGTATATTTGATGTCATTTAGTTTCCTTCAAGTCATCTTCAATTTATATCTCATGACACACTATCTGGATGTAATATGGCTTTTGAAATTTTTTTGCGGCTCCAGACAGATTTGTTTTTGTATTTTTGGTCCAATATGGCTCTTTCAACATTTTGGGTTGCCGACCCCTGACCAAAGTGTATGGATAGCTTATTGTCAGCGAGCCAGGTGCAAATTCTACAGAGTTCAGCACTGAGGATTTTTTCCACCAGTGACTTTTCCTTGCCGGATACCAGCAGGGCAGAGTCATCCGCAAACAGGAACAATTCACAATCGCAGGCTGATGACATGTTTACGTATATTAGGAACAGAAAAGGCCCTAGTATACTGCCTTGGGGGACTCCAAAGTTTACCGAGAGGGGAGGGGGTACATGGTGCCGTTCACCTTTACCACCTGTTTCCTCCCCTCCAGGTAAGACTGCATCCAGCTCGATTAGGTTTTATCAAATCCGATTGCTCTGAGCTGATTCAACAGTATAGCGTGGTTAATGGTGTCAAAAGCCTTCCGAAGGTCCAGCATGACCACGCCGCAGTATTTGTCCGCGTCCACATCGTGTTTGATGTGGTCAGTCAGATAGAGAAGGCATGTGTCAGTGGAGTGGTTAGTTCTGAAGCCAGATCGGAACTTGTACATGAGTTTTTTAGTGTGGCAAAGTAACTATCGACCTGTTAATTAACTATTTTTTCCATTACTTTCGAAATAAAACTGAGAATAGAAACAGGTCGGTAGTTACCAGGTTCTAATTTGCTTCCTTTTTTAAAAAGGGGAGATACTCTTGCTATCTTGAAATATTTTGGTGCTTGTCCTTGTTTAATTGAGAGGTTTATTAATTGTGTGATTATTGGGGCAATGGTGGTGGCAGAGTCCCTGAGGAATCTGGAGTGGATATTGTCAAGGTCGGTGGCCTTGTTTAGGTGGAGCGCGCTCAATTTTTTGAGCACCTCGTCAGCTGAGACCATTTCTAATTTGAAATCTTTGTTCAGGGATGGGAATGAAGATTTACAAAATCAGCTGAAAATTTTTTAATCCTAAAACACCGCTTTGCGGAAGGCCGCATAGCGGCCGCTAGAGATGCACAGTTTGCGGTCTCATCCCCGGAGTCCGCGGATAAACTGCGGGTCGGGCGGTTGACATGACGAAAAAATAGATTTTAATTAGATTCGGGCGGGTGGCGGTTGAACCATCCGGAAATATTTGATATGCATGGTTCTGGGATCGGTATCCTTTGCCATTCAAAGTGCCATTTAAGACCCGTGTCAAAAAGCGAAGGAGACAATAACTGCCGGTAGTCACGCAGATAATAAAAATTAGGGCGTGCTAGGAAGCCATTTACTTTGTCGCCTACTACAACATGTACGATTTGCTTGTCAGTCCAGCATCATGTTGTGTGTGGCTTCCGCGGCAACACGCACACGACTGCAAGGCATACTGGGTGACACAGAGTACACTATTGGTTGTGATATAAACAATTTTAACACTCTTACTAATATGCGCCACGCTGTGAAGCTACACCAATTAAGAACGACAAACACATTTCGGGAGAACATCCTCACAGTAACACAACATAAACGCAACACAACAAATACCCATAATCCTTTGTATTCATGACACTTCCTGACTATTTTATACACCCCGCTAGCAGCAACCCCCCCCCCGTGCGCCGGTAAGGAGGGCGCAGGGGTGTAAAATATATTCAAGAAGTGTCACGGATACAAAGGATTATGGGTATTTGTTGTGTTGCGTTTATGTTGTGTTACTGTGAGGATGTTCTCCCGAAATGTGTTTGTCAATCTTGTTGGGTGTGGCTTCACAGCGTGGCGCATATTAGTAAGTCTTAAAGATGTTTATATCACAACCATCAGTGTACTCTGTATCACCCAGTATGCCTTTCAATCTTGTACGTGTGTTTGCGGAAGCTGCACACATGTTGCCGGACTAATAATCGGTTCGTACTTGTTGTTGAAGGTGTCTAAGGCAATGACTACACAGCGTGTCCATATTCTTGTAATCAGAATGAACGTTATCAGACTGTCGCGGCTCCAATTGTCTTCATTACTCTGTGAAACAGGTTTAAATATCTCTTTGAGTGGTAAAGGCTGACAACCTCCGATGTGTTTCAGTGGGCGGTTGGCGGGCGGGTATGCTCCTGATAAAATGTTGGTTCGGGTGGACGACGAGTGGATAACGACTTTGATGAAGCGGATGCGGATAATATAATTGCCTATCCGCGCATCTCTAGCGGCCGCGCCAGAGTACACAGTGCACTCGCCTGCTAGGGGGTCTTGGAGCATGCCCCCCCACAAAAAAATTTGAAATCTATGTTAGCTTAGGATGCATTTCCTGCTATTTTGAGTCAAAATCTAACAATATTCTCCTCACCAAAATGTCACATTTATTACCAAATATTTTCATAAAAATGTATCGTGATGAAATTTATGTATACAAGTTTACACATATATCAAATTCTTGCACACTTTTGGATTATAGACAAAAATAGGCCTACAAATGGATTAACCAGAATTAAAAATATAAAACATTTGAAAAACATAAGATGGTGTATTGTACCTCTGAATGGACTCGTCTGTCGTAGATTGGTGTGAGAGGAGCCGAGTCGGAGGTGGGAGGCTTCGATAGTTGATTTGAGGCTGCGTTTGTGACGATGTTTGACTTCAGCTTGAAGGCAGATCCCAGTGAAAAATTACTCCTCCGTAAACTCACTTTACTTAGATGCCTTGCCGATTTCACGTGGTCAAAGAGTGCCACCTTTCCCCGAGATCCATAGTTCACAATGTCCTTGCAATATAAGCACTGAGCACGTCCCGGTTCATCGCACTTTGTAATGAAATCGCTGATCAGTTTGTCTACTTCTACGATATTGTTGTTAATCTTCACCTTCAGTTTGACAGATATATCGAGCCATGCCCAGTTCCACTTGTTTCTCACACCCTTATCGATATCTTTGCTAATGAAGCATTCCTATCTTGAATAAGCTCTTAACCATGTCTGAAACTGTTTTTTCAATAAGGAAACATGTTAATTGAGAGCTACTGTGTTTTCTTTCCAGATTAGTAGCCGATAAACACAACCAATATAAACAGAATACGAGTTCAGGAATGCTCACAATAATTGAGGATCAGGGACTAGATATTGTCGACAAACGACAGGTGCAGACGCCTGTAACGGGCGATGTCATTGGTTGATGTCGTCAGCTGATAGTAGAGCTAGCCAATCTGGTGCCTTCACAAATTGGCATTATATTACATAAATGACCCTGGCGGTGCCAAAATCGGTGGAATTCCGCGGAAAATTCCCATCCCTGTTTGTTGAATACGCCCAGGTTTCTGTAGTAGGCTTTAATGTGATCTACACCAAAGCGACCAAAGTGGTGGGACAGCTTGTTAACTAGAGTTGTGGTTGTGCTGGTGAAAAAGGTGTTAAGTCTGCTTGCTACCTCCAGTTTGTCTGTAATGAGGGAGTCGCCCTCCTTGATGTTGATGAGTCTGGTTTTATGTTTTTGGCTGCAGCCAGAAAGCTGGTTGTTGAGGATTTTCCAAAGCTCACATGGCTTATTTGTGTTTTCCTCTATTTTGGCGTTAATGTAATAATTTTTTTCAGGATTTAGTCAGGTTTTTTGTCTTATTTCTTAGTTTATTGCATTGCTTTTTGAGTGTTGTCAGGAGTGATTTGAGGTTATTATTGGGTTTCTTTATCTACTTTTGTTTTGCACTTTTGGTATTCGGAGTATTTTCTGTCTCTGTCTTTTATGGCAGCTGATAGGTCAGAGCGGGCTTTTATCCTGACTGTTCTCACTGGAGCCATATCATTTAGTATCGCTAGGAACGTTGTTTTAAAGCCATCCCAAACATCATCGACCAGATTGCTCGTGAGCACAGGGGACCAGTCCCACTCACCTAGTTTTAGGTTAAAATTATCACTGGAGTATGTTTTAAGGGATCTGGATTGAGCTGTTATGTGGCT
Source organism: Nerophis ophidion (assembly GCF_033978795.1). Lineage (NCBI taxonomy): Eukaryota > Metazoa > Chordata > Actinopteri > Syngnathiformes > Syngnathidae > Nerophis > Nerophis ophidion. The sequence goes on along the minus strand of NC_084617.1, from coordinate 57,559,519 downwards.
GTTGGCTTTGGGTTGAGCTATTTTGCGGGTGCAGAAGGTTAAATAGTGGTCGCTAAGACCACAGATCATGACCCCACTATTTTTTTATGTTAGGCTGGTCTTAAGCCAGTCTTCTCAAATAGTTTGGCAGAACCCTCTGGGTGGTGGGCACATGTGACCTCAGGGAACCTTCTAAAAGATGCTCACTGCAAAATGTGCTCATTGTAGCCATGAATCATGACTTCCTCACTATATTCATAAAATAAATCTGCAGTTTTCTTTTTTTCATAGGTTAAAGTGTTTTCCATATTGCTCCCGAGTTAATGTTGCTGCTCAATTTCAATTCATTGAAATTAATTTCATTTTTCAGTATCACATGGCTCAAATCGGTCAAAAAATGGTTGTTTAAATGACTACATTTTATTTCAGGTAAATTGATGTACTTTAAATCTTTTTTTTTATTGACGATAAAAACTAAGTTAAAATATATTTTTGTAAGTTGATCCATATTTCTTTTTCCCCTTTAATGTTAAGGATACAATACTATGAAGAGGTGTGCTTATAACAATTTTATAGATAAATTATAGTATTTACTGTCACAGTGGGGGGGGGGCATGAAATGTTTTCTTCTTCCGGGTGATGGAGAGGACCGTAACAGAAATTAAATGCAAAAGCTAAATTGAAGTTACGAAAAATATGGTCATAACATTTTTGCTAGTTTCTAGTGAAGTTGCACAAACCTAAATTGTACTTACTCATAAAGAATTGAAGTTAAAGTACAAATGATTGTCACACACACAGTAGGTGTGGTGAAATTTGAAATCTGTATTTGACCCATCCCCTTGTTCACCCCCTGGGAGGTGAGGGGAGCAGTGAGAGGCAGCGGAGCCGCATCTGGGAATCATTTTTGGTGATTTAACTCCCAATTCCAAACCTTGATTCTGAGTGCCAAGCAGGGAAGTAATGGGTCCCATTTTTATAGTCTTTGGTATGAGTCAGCCGGGGTTTGAACTCTCAACCTACCAATCACAGGACGGACACCCTAACCACTAGGTAGTTTTACTGAGGAGGTTTAACATTTAAATATTCCTGCAAGTCAAAGTAATTTGTGTAAAGGTTCTACAGAGACCAGTTTTCTAATGGAAATAGCACATTTTCTTGAACACTGTACACAAGAATATATTAATTGCAGTGCGCTGCTGGTCTTTTTTTGAAAGATTGATTTATTTGAATTTTTGACATGAAGACCATAAGTGATATCCAACTTTTGATCTTTACATCTATCAAGTGCACAATAAGAAATCATTTCATGTACAAACCCCGTTTCCATATGAGTTGGGAAATTGTGTTAGATGTAAATATAAACTGAATACAATGATTTGCCAATTATTTTCAACCCATATTCAGTTGAATATGCTACAAAGACAACATATTTGGTGTTCAAACTGATAAACATTTTTTTTTTGTGCAAATAATCATTAACTTTAGAATTTGATGCCAGCAACACGTGACAAAAAAGTTGGGAAAGGTGGCAATTAATACTGATAAAGTTGAGGAATGCTCATCAAACACTTATTTGTAACATCCCACAGGTGTGCAGGCTAATTGGAAACAGGTGGGCGCCATGATTGGGTATAAAAACAGCTTCCCAAAAAATGCTCAGTCTTTCACAAGAAAGGATGGGGTGAGGTACACCCCTTTGTCCACAACTGCGTGAGCAAATAGTAAAACAGTTTAAGAACAACGTTTCTCAAAGTGCAATTGCAAGAAATTTAGGGATTTCAACATCTACGGTCGATAATATCATCAAAAGGTTCAGAGAATCTGGAGAAATCACGCCACGTAAGCGGCATGGCCGGAAACCGACATTGAATGACCGTGACCTTCGATCCCTCAGACAGCACTGTATCAAAAACTGACATCAATCTCTAAAGGATTTCACCACATGGGCTCAGGAACACTTGAGAAAACCACTGTCACTAAATACAGTTTGTCGCTACATCTGTAAGTGCAAGTTAAAGCTCTACTATGCGAAGCGAAAGCCATTTATCAACAACATCCAGAAACGCCGCCGGCTTCTCTGGGCCTGAGATCATCTAAGATGGACTGATGCAAAGTGGAAAAGTGTTCTGTGGTCTGACGAGTCCACATTTCAAATTGTTTTTTGAAATATTTGACTTTGTGTCATCCGGACCAAAGGGGAAAATAACCATCCAGACTGTTATCGACGCAAAGTTCAAAAGCCAGCATCTGTGATGGTATGGGGGTGCATTAGTGCCCAAGGCATTGGTAACTTACACATCTGTGAAGGCACCATTAATGCTGAAAGGTACATACAGGTTTTAGAACAACATATGCTGCCATCTAAGCGCTGTCTTTTTCATGGACGCCCCTGTTTATTTCAGAAAGACAATGCCAAGTCACATTCAGCACGTGTTACAACAGTGTGGCTTCGTAAAAAAAGAGTGCGGGTACTTTCCTGGGCCACCTGTAGTCCAGTCCTGTTTCCCATCGAAAATGTGTGGCACATTATGAAGCGTAAAATACGACAGCGGAGGCCCGGGACTGTTGAACGACTAAAGCTCTACATAAAACAACAATGGGAAAGAATTCCACTTTCAAAGCTTCAACAATTAGTTTCCTCAGTTCCCAAACGTTAATTGAGCGTTGTGAAAAGAAAAGGTGATGTAACACAGTGGGGAACATGCCTTTTCCCAACTACTTTGGCACGTGTTGCAACCATGAAATCGTAAGTTAAATATTTGCAAAGAATTTTTTTTTTTTTTTATGAGTTTGAACATCAAATATCTTGTTTTTGTAGTGCATTCAATTGAATATGGGTTGAAAAGGATTTGCAAATCATTGTATTCCGTTTATATTTACATCTAACACAATTTCCCAACTCATATGGAAACAGGGTTTGTAACATCAATACATCAAGAACATTCACATTTTCTGGCTGTATGCCCATGGACATGTTTTTGAGAACCTTTTTTTTTTTTTAAATCATACTTGTCAACAGAAAACTTACCAGTATTAAATGTATAGTAAAGGAATAAATTAGATGACTGGAGGTAACGCTTGAACGTGAATACTGTTTTTTTTTTTTTTTCAATGTAAACAATGAGGCGACTTGATATAGTGAGTGAATGGTAGCGGTCAACCTTCATCACTGATTTTAGCTGTGGTTCCTTGTTGAAACACAGTTCACACAACTCGAGCTTGGCTCAGATCTCTGCATATCAGAACTACAACACTCCAGTTCTTTCTCACGCCAGCTCTGTCTTCAGCGCTCCTGCTTATCAGGATGGTTACGTTACCGGCAGGCCTTTGCCTACCTCGCTTGTGTCGGAAACTACTCTGGTATGGTTTCACACTCAGCGTTTATCTCTTCTTTTGTCCATCTCTGTTCGAATGCGGGCTTCCAGGGCTGCCCTCATAGCTAAATCCAGGATGTTCTTCTCAGTGACATGTTCTACCACCCTTGCTGGTGTATCGTCCTTTAAGAACACAGAGAAACAATTTAGCAAAGGGGCAAAACAAAAGAGCATGGGGATATACGGTAACCTTGTGCACAAGGACGGAAGTGATGGTCCCCGAGTCCGCCTGATAGTCAAGCCAGAAGAGTTCATTTCCCTGCGTCTCCATCTCTGTGCTTGAGCCACTCTCATTCCACTCTTCCGCCTCGGCGCTGGCCCCCGGCTCAGAATCGTCTGGAAAATTACAATGAGTACATGTGACTTGCGCTCTACCCCCGACTGTTTATAAAACCAATAATTGTCATCTTACGCCGTCGTTGGGGATGGTAAACCTGAATGTCAGGTCTCCGTGGGCGTCGAGGAGTTGTGGTGCACTTCCGCCGCTGTAGCTCGTTGGCTAACTTCACCTCCTTGTCATAATCATCTCTTTAGAGGAAAGGTTAAAGTGTTAGACAGTGTTGAACGCAACTTACAATCTATCAATGATTCTAAATTAACAACAGTTGTTGCTGTGGTTTAAGATGGCAAATTTCGAATCCATACAAAAACAAGATTATTTACATAGGTTATTATTACACTGGTGCCCCAACTTAAGAGTGTTTTGAGATAAGAGCTGCTTCTCGGCTAATTGTTATGCTATATATACGCCACAAACAATTTTAATTTTTATTTTCCTGAAGGAACTCTCCTGTACTATCCATCTATCTACCCCATGGATGTCTAGTGGATCTAGCATAATAGTGTGAGAGTCCAGTCCATAGTGGATCTAACATAATAGTGTGAGAGTCCAGTCCATAGTGGATCTAACATAATAGTGTGAGAGTCCAGTCCATAGTGGATCTAACATAATAGTGTGAAAGTCCAGTCCATCATAGTGGGTCTAACATAATAGTGGATCCAGCATAATAGTGTGGGAGTCCAGTCCATAGTGGGTCTAACATAATAGTGTGAGAGTCCAGTCCATAGTGGGTCTAGCATAATAGTGTGAGAGTCCAGTCCATCATAGTGGGTCTAACATAATAGTGGATCCAGCATAATAGTGTGAGAGTCCAGTCCATAGTGGATCTTACATAATAGTGGGAGAGTCCAGTCCGTAGTGGATCTAACACAATAGGTGTGAGGGTCCAGTCCATAGTGGATCTAACATAATAGTGTGAGAGCCCAGTACATCATAGCGGGTCTAACATAATAGTGGATCCAGCATAATAGTGTGGGAGTCCAGTCCATAGTGGATCCAGCATAATAGTGTGGGAGTCCAGTCCATAGTGGATCTAACATAATAGTGTGAGAGTTCAGTCCGTAGTGGATCTAACACAATAGGTGTGAGGGTCCAGTCCATAGTGGATCTAACATAATACTGTGACAGTCCAGTCCATCATAGTGGGTCTAACATAATAGTGGATCTAACATAATAGTATGAGAGTCCAGTCCATAGTGGATCTAACATAATAGTGTGAGAGTCCAGTCCATCATAGTGGGTCTAACATAATAGTGGATCCAGCATAATAGTGTGGGAGTCCAGTCCATAGTGGATCTAATATAATAGTGTGAGAGTCCAGTCTGTAGTGGATCTAACACAATAGGTGTGAGGGTCCAGTCCATAGTGGATCTAACATAATACTGTGACAGTCCAGTCCATCATAGTGGGTCTAACATAATGGTGTGAGAGTCCAGTCCATCATAGTGGGTCTAAGATATTAGTGGCTCCAGCATAATAGTGTGAGAGTCCAGTCCATAGTGGATCTAACATAATAGTGTGAGAGTCCAGTCCATCATAGTGGGTCTAACATAATAGTGGATCCAGCATAATAGTGTGGGAGTCCAGTCCATATGGATCTAACATAATAGTGTGAGAGTCCAGTCCATCATAGTGGGTCTAGCATAATAGTGTGAGAGTCCAGTCCGTAGTGGATCTAACATAATAGTGTGAGAGTCCAGTCCATAGTGGATCTAATATAATAGTGTGAAAGTCCAGTTATGTACTTTGACATCGGTTACCTATGGGTAGCACTGTTTAATTGTACTCCATCCATCTATCCATTTCCTACCGCTTATTCCCTTTGGGGTCGCGGGGGGCGCTTGTGCCTATCTCAGCTACAATCGGGCGGAAGGCGGCGTACACCCTGGACAAGATGCCACCTCATCGCAGGGCCAATAAAGATAGACAGACAACATTCACACACTAGGGACCATTTAGTGTTGCCAATCAACCTATCCCCAGGTGCATGTCTTTGGAAGTGGGAGGAAGCTGGAGTACCCGGAGGGAACCCAAGCTGTCACGGGGAGGACATGCAAACTCAACACAGAAAGATCCCGAGCCCGGGATTGAACCCTGACAACTCAGGACTTTCGTATTGTGAGGCAGACGCACTAACCCCTCTTTCACCGTGAAACCTCATTTAAATCCTTAATTTTTATTTCTTACATATTTATTTCTACACATTACATGCATATTTTATTTAAAAAAACGACAAACCCCAAAACCAGTGAAGTTGCCACGCTGTGTAAATCGTAAATAAAAACAGAATACAATAATTTGCAAATCCTTTTCAACCTATATTCAATTGAATAGACTGCAAAGACAAGATACTTTACATTGTACTGTCCCTGTCAAATAAATACATAAATAACTTTTTGAGCTTGAATAAAAAAAATCAGTCATTTCTGTCATAAACCCGCTACAGCACGATTTGTTGAATTAAATACATTTACTTTCACCTTAAACAAAAATCTTATTTTTTGAATGTGTCTTACACTGACAGACGTTAGCTCTTATGTATATTTACTATTATTGGCATGCGGTTTACGATTACACAGGACTGTTTGGCTGAATGTGTTGATAGTTATTTATGATAACAGCCACATGTATCAATCCCTGACTGGCGAACATGACGGCAGCTAGCCTTCATTGCACCCACCTGGCAATCTGGTTCCTGCGGATATGGTGCAAAAAGCCATGGCTCATATCCAAACGCCCCCCGCGTTTGTACTTCAGCTCATGAGTTTCGTCGTCTCTTAAAATGTCCATTTGAACCGACCCTGTCCACAAAGACAACAGTATAATTAAGCGTAAACACAAAATGACAAACAGGAGTTTGACAAAAAGCTACATGGCTAGCTGCCGGCACATTGCTGGCCAACTAAAACACTCCCGGAGTTACGCGTTATAGTTGGATGTTTCTGAATGATAGTTATATGTATATGTGTGTGTGTGTGTGTGTGTGTGTGTGTGTGTGTGTGTGTGTGTGTGTGTGTGTGTGTGTGTATATATATATATATATATATATATATATAAGTGAGCACAAAGTGTTGCCGGTATTTACATAGATGGAGGCAAATTTTGTAAGAAAAAGTATTTAGGACAACTTTATGGCAATATGGAACAGAGAGAGTTAATAGATAGTACTTTATTGATTCCTTCAGGAGAGTTCCTTCAGGAAAATTAAAATTGACGTGAGTTAGTAGTTATTTTTTTAAAAAAATCTAATAATGATGACTATAGCTTACAAAATGTTCCTGGTAAATCTTACACATGTAAAATATAATTTATCCAGCCATTAACACCGAATAGTAGCTGTAGGTCAGGGGTCACCAACGCGGTGCCCGCGGGCACCAGGTAGAGATGAGTATAGCCCGCTGGCCTGTTCTAAAAATAGCTCAAATAGCAGCACTTACCAGTGAGCTGCCTCTATTTTTTATTTTTTTTTAATTTACTAGCAAGCTGGTCTCGCTTTGCCCGACATTTTTAATTCTAAGAGGGACAAAACTCAAATAAAATGTGAAAATCCAAGAAAATATTTAAAAGACTTGGTCTTCACTTGTTTGAATAAATTAATGTATTTTTTTTACTTTGCTTCTTATAACTTTCAGAAAGACAATTTTAGAGAAAAAAATACAACCTTAAAAACGATTTTAGGATTTTTAAACACATATACATTTTTACCTTTTAAATTCCCCCCTCTTCTTTCCTGACAATTTAAATCAATGTTCAAGTATTTTTTTTTATTGTAAAGAATAATAAATACATTTTATTTTTATTCTTAATTTTAGCTTCTGTTTTTTCCACAAATAGTATTTGTGAAAGATTTCTTCAAACTTATTTTGATTAAAATTCCCCAAAAATATTCTGGCAAATCTAGAACATTTGTAGAATCAATTTTAAATCTTATTTCAAAGTCTTTTTAATTTCTTTTAAAATTGTTCTGGAAAATCTAGAAGAAATAATGATTTGTCTTTGTTAGAAATATAACTTGGTCCAATTTGTTATATAATTCTAACATAGTGCAAATTGGATTTTAACCTATTTAAAACATGTCATCAAAATTTTAAAATGAATCTTAATCAGGAAAAATTTCTAATGATGTTCCATAAATTCTTTTTTTAATTTTTTCAAAAAGATTAGAATTAGCTAGTTTTTCCTCTTCATTTTTTTCGGTTGAATTTTAAATTTTAAAGAGTCGGAATTGAAGATAAACTATGTTTCAAAATTTAATTTACATTTTTTTTCGTGTTTTCTCCTCTTTTAAACCGTTCAATGAAGTGTTTTTTTCATCATTTATTCTGTACAAAAAAACTTCCGTAAAAGGAAAAAAAAACGTACGAAGGAATGACAGACATAAAAAAACTTTTTTTTTGTATATGTATAGACTTATTTATTAAAGGTAAATTGATCAAATTGGCTATTTCTGGCAATTTATTTAAGTTTGTACATAACTGGTAGCCATTCGCATTAATCAGTACCCAAGAAGAAGGTTGGTGACCCCTGCTGTAGGTATTTGTGAGTCTTTTATAAACACTTGGTTAGTTTTTTTTCATCCACTATTATGCTACTGTAATGACGTAACATGGCGGCTTCCGGCACGTTCCGTGGTGTTTCGCATAGGTCCTTCACCCATTCATTTGTCCAGAAATAAAGTTGCATATTCTCCTTTATTCCACACGAAGCCTGTAATTTATGAGCTGCAATGGTTTCTTTAAAGCGAGAAAGAGAAGATGAGGTGGACGACGACGACGAGGACGATGGAGGTGAGTTTTATTCATGTTACTTCCCAGCAGCCCACAGTCGATTAGCCAGTAGCAGGGAAATGCTAGTTTGGTTGCCACTTAGTTAATATCAACATAACAACTGTACAACATAACAATATTATGCAAACACTTTTTCTCAACAATAAACTTGTTTAAACGATGGAAATAAATCTTCCATCTAATCAACAGCTACGTTTACTGGCTAGCATGCTTAGCTAGCATCGCCTCAAATATAACATGATAAAATATTGTAACTTATAACGTGTGGGTGTGAATTTACAACTAGATATATCCGATATTCCGATATTGTCCAACTCTTAATTACCGATACTATTCACACAGTCGTGGACTTAACACATTATTATGCCTAATTTTGTTGTGATGCCCCGCTGGATGCATTTAACTACGTAACAAGGTTTTACAAAATAAATAAACTCAAGTTATGGAAAAAAAATGCCAACATGTCACTGCCATATTTATTATTGAAGTCGCAAAGTGCATCATTTTTTTTTAACATGCCTCAAAACAGCTGCTTGGAATTTGGGACATGCTCTCCCTGAGAGAACATGAGGAGGTTGAGGTGGGGAAGGTAAATTGTAGCATCTCGGAATAGTTAGTGCTGCAAGGGGTTTTGGGTATTTGTTCTGTTGTGTTTATGTTGTGTTACGGTGCGGATGTTCTCCCGAAATGTGTTTGTCATTCTTGTTTGATGTGGGTTCACAGTGTTTGATTGGTTGATTGATTGATTGATACTTTTATTAGTAGATTGCATAGTTCAGTACATATTCCGTACAATTGACCCCAAAATGGTAACACCCGAATACGTTTTTCAACTTGTTTAAGTCAATTCATGGTACAAATATATACTATCAGCATAATACAGTCATCACTGGCGTCCCACTGAATGTGAATTCTCCCTGCCCACTGGGTGTGAGTTTTCCTTGCCCTTTTGTGGGTTCTTCCGAGGATGTTGTAGTCGTAATGATTTGTGCAGTCCTTTGAGACATTTGTGATTTGGGGCTATATAAATAAACATTGATTGATTGATTGATTGATCACACAGGTCAATCATTATAGTATATACATTGAATTTTTTACATTATTAACAATCCGGGGGGTGGGATGAGGAGCTTTTGTTGATATCAGTACTTCAGTCATCAACAATTGCGTCAACAGAGAAATGGACATTGAAACAGTGTAGGTCTTACTTAGTAGGATATGTACAGCCAGCAGAGAACATAGTGAGTTTAGATAGCATAAGAAGTATACATTAGAAGTACATTTGATTATTTACATTAGGTTATTTATAATCCGGGGAGATGGGATGTGAATGGGGGAGGGTATTAGTAAAGGGTTGAAGTTGCCTGGAGGTGTTGATTTAGAGCGGTTTTGAAGGAATATAGAGATGCACTTACTTTTGTGGCACATATTTGTAACATTGTTAAAGTTGTTTATACCGCCACCCTCAGTGTGACCTGTATGCCTTGCATACTGTGTGTGTGTGAGTGTGTGTGCGTGTGCGTGTTTGTGTGTAAAGCCGTTGATATCATGTGATTGGGCCGGAACGCAATGTAGTGCCTTCAAGGTTTATTGGTGCTCTGTACACTACTCTGTACAGCGGCGTTTTAAAAAGTCATACATTTTATTTTCTGAAACCAATACAGATAATTTCCGATATTACATTTTACGATATTACACTCGGACTGCTGATAATATCGGACTGCCAATATTATCGGACATCTTTATTTATAACACATTAAAACTTTAGGATATCAGTATGTGGAAGAAAATTATGGAATGGACTAAGCAAATAAGTCAAACAATGTACTAATATGATCCAGGAACCGTTCAAGCCCAAAGTGTTTATTAAGTACGAGGAAGAAGAATCCTTATTATCATCTTGTACCTTATTGAAAATGAGAACATTTTATTAATCTCATTGTGCGAATCATTACTTAACGATGTGTTTAAGACAACGGTTGTATTCATTATTGATTTAAATTGTGTTACAAATATAGAACAATAAGTTATATAGATAGATACACAGATAGATAGATAGTACTTTATTGATCCAGCAGCAGTGTACAGAGTTGAGATATGATTTAAAAAAGTAAGAAGTAAACAATAAATAATGGGGGTTTATGTTATTGTTTTGCAACCCCTGCGATTCTAGTACCCCTAGAGAGGAGTTGGACAGTCTGATAGCGTGTGGGACAAAATAGTTTTGGGTCCTGCACTTGGGATGAAGCAATCTAGCACTGAACAGGCTCCTCTGGCTACTGATAACGGTATGCAGAGGGTGACTGGCATCATCCATGATGCTCACAAGTTTTTCCACAGTCATCTTCTCTGCCACCGTCACCAGTGAGTCCAGTTTTATTCTGATCGTAGAGCCGCCCCGCCTGATCAGATTCTCCAGTCTGGAGGTGTCCTTCTTTAGATGTATTCACTTATTACTTGCAACGATTAAAAACAGTGCATTTGAAGTAAGAAAGTCCCATCACATTTATTAAATTCATGTAAATGTGTGCTAAACTGGAACATACCCTATAATAAAGGAGCTGGATTGGATTTCTTGGTGTGGTGGCTCGCTGCAGTGAGTCAAATTTTAGAACGGTCCGCATTACTTTATTTACAATAAATACATTGATTATAGGTTATTGACGTTTAGTAATCAATTATGTATTTGTCCATGTCCTAATTGCAATCCATCTAAAAATGTATTATTTCCCCTACCTATATGTGCTAGGTAGAGGTTTATTTCGAACATGTATACAGTTTCAATATGATGCATCACATGCTTTACATATTTTCATTTATCTTTACAACATGTCAGAAAATGAGTAAGAAGAAGCAAAGCTTATTTAATCCTACCCCTTGGCCGCTGAGCACAGCAGCGCAGCTTAGCAGAAAGGACCACTGGTTATTACTACTAACTTACTCTGTACTTATCACATTTTTTAAACTAAATACTAGTATCATATGTGTATATAGTGAATCTGCTGATGTATTTCTGTTGTAGTTGTAAAGACAAAATCAGCCAATAAAAGAAGGCGGATGTCGAGATACGTCAAAATGGCATATATCGGCGACAATAATCGTTCGATCCCTAGTAACTGTGTGCATATTTCAAATAAACTTAAATCATAACCATACTTGATGTTGCAGTGCCAGTCAAAGTCGGGCGAGGACGTGTAGTAGAAGATCGGAGAAGCCGGCACTGTCCATATCTTGACACCATAAACAGGCAAGATGCATTTGAATGTTTATGATAATCAAGCATGAGTTCAAGATACTTATAAATGTCTAGCTCACCTCCTACTTTGTATGTTTATACATCAGGAGTGTGTTGGACTTTGACTTTGAGAAGCTCTGCTCCATCTCTCTCTCCCACATCAACGTGTATGCCTGTCTTATATGCGGGAAGTACTTTCAAGGTATGTGTGTCACTGTCTCAGTTAAACATGCACTTTTTTCTTATTACACTAAAGTACTGACTGGCTTCCTTATGTAGGCCGAGGTCTGAAATCCCACGCGTACACCCACAGTGTCCAATTCACCCACCATGTGTTCCTCAATCTGCACACGCTCAAGTTTTATTGTCTGCCGGACAACTATGAGATCATTGACTCTTCTTTAGAGGACATCACGGTGAGTCAAGCATTTGGATATATTCACTTTTTGAGATGTTGCTTGTGTTGCATCTGACTAGATTGTGCAGCGTTTTTACTTTTTATTATGTGAATATGTAATTTTTTGTCATTTTTGCTTCCACAGTATGTGCTGAAGCCAACATTCACCAAGCAGCACATTTCAGGTCTAGACAAGCAGGGCAAACTTTACCGAGCCTATGATGGAACCACCTACCTGCCAGGGATTGTTGGCCTCAACAACATCAAAGCCAATGACTATGCCAATGTGGTCTTACAGGTATGAAAAACTCAACCATTTCTGTAACCGTAATTAAAATACATTCAAAGAAAATGAAAACTTAATTTGTCCGCTTTGAATTTTCAAGGCCTTTTCCAACGTTCCACCACTGCGGAACTACTTTCTGGAGGAAGAAAATTACAGAGGGATCCGCAGACCACCGGGGGACATCATGTTCCTCTTGGTGCAGCGCTTTGGCGAGCTGATGCGCAAACTTTGGAATCCAAGAAACTTCAAGGCCCACGTGTCGCCCCATGAGATGCTCCAGGCTGTGGTGCTTTGCAGCAAGAAAAACTTCCAAATCACCAAACAAGGTTGGAATTATCTCTGTGAAGAATAACAAGTGAACTGACTTGCTGTTTTATGTAGCTAACATACATACATCTTCTACGTCTGCCATGTAGGTGACGCTGTAGACTTTATGACTTGGTTTTTAAATGCTCTGCATGGCGCTCTTGGAGGCACAAAGAAAAAGCCAAGTGAGTGTGCGGAAACATTTGCATTTTGTCTTAGCTGGGACTGTTGTTTCTTTTTATTTGAATCTATAAGTGTAATCCATCATATATAATAATGTAGTAATTCATATGATTTAATATGTGTTTCTCTGTCATTTTAGCAATCATTACAAAAGCATTTCAAGGCTCCATGCGAATTTTCTCAAAGAAACTACCACACCCGGATTTGGTGAGTTCCCTGACTTAATTTGAACTCCTCCAAAGTTTCCCCTAGATTTGAAACTCTGTTTGGACATCGCTGTGTAGAGTGTGCATTTATCCCCGTGCGTGTGTGGGTTTTCTCCGGATACTCCCGTTTCCTCCCACATTCCAAGAATATGCATGTTAGCTCTATTGAAGACTGCAAATTGTCCATAGATATTATTTGAAATGTGGGAGTAACCTGAAGTGTCCGCAGAAAACCCACACACGCACGGACGGGGAGTCGTATTATGATTTTTTTCTGCATTTAAAACACTTCCTTGTGGTTTACATAAGATATAATGGGGGTTATTTGGTCAAAATTTAGCAAAGATTGTTTTACAGACTGTTTTAAGATGCTCTTTGATCGTGTCTTCAGAATGTTCTGTTTTGTGGACGGGTCTTATTTACGTGCCTCTACTTAGACTGCTTTCTTCATGCCATCTTTGTTGTAGGTTTTATCACTTCCATAGCGAGCTTACTGACAGATATACTGTAAGTTCAAACTGTATGCCACTTTATATTAGAAATGGCAGCAGCGGAAGATGCATGCAAGGTGATGACATAACAATTGCATTACACCTTGCACTGCAAACATAGTTAACTTGTTTAAGACTTACATTAAAAAGCAGGTCTTATTAAAATACTTTTGTTACATGGTGTTGGTGGTGTACAACCTCTTGATCTAATTAAAATGGGAATGAAAAATGCCATTTTCCACATCTTTATTTCCACTAATCACAAAAAGTACTGATTATTATAAGTATCGATAAAAAATATCGATGTATTGGTATCGCTATAGTTAAAATCATTACATTATACCTCTCTAGGTATAGGTGTTTCACATAGTTTTCTGCATGTGAAAAATAATCTCTCTAAAATGTGTTTGCTTTTTATATTTTGGGTGTCTGAAATAAATGATAATAAATAAAATATAAGAATATAAGAACATTTTCTTGTATTTTGTAAGACTTTTTGGAACACATTACTAACAAAGACCCAAGTTTGACTGCATTATGTGAATACAGACTGTTACGTATTGACGAACATATTTCCACATTTTGAGACCCATCTATTTTTGCTAAAGCCGTCCGAGGTTCACCAAAGGTCACATTAGGTTATAGCAACTTCAAACCCCCTGAAATGTAAAAAAATATTTTCACAGACGCCAGAGGAGAAGGATGCACTGCTCTTGACGGAGGAGTACCAGGAACAGATGTCTGAGTCAACGTTTTTATTCTTGACGCTTGACCTTCCCACTGCGCCGTTGTACAAGGATGAAAAGGAGCAGCTTATTATACCACAAGTCCCTCTCTTCAACATCCTGTCCAAGTTCAATGGCGGTACAGAGAAGGTAACATTCCATTGATATTTTCATCAGTGGTTTTAGTCAACAGTTAAACAAAACACATATTGGTGGATTTTCTGTCGATGCTCAGTTTAAAGGCCTACTGAAATGAAATTGTCTTATTTAAACGGGTATTATATGTGTCATACTTGATCATTTCGCGATATTGCCATATTTTTGCTGAAAGGATTTAGTAGAGAACATCGACGATAAAGTTCGCAACTTTTGGTCGCTAATAAAAAAGCTTTGCCTGTACCGGAAGTAGCAGACGATGTGCGCGTGACGTCACCGGTTGTAGGGCTCCTCAAATCCTCACATTGTTTACAATGTGAGCCACCAGCAGTAAGAGCAATTCGGACCGAGAAAGCGACGATTTCCCCATTAATTCGAGCGAGGATGAAATATTCGTGGATGAGGAAAGTTAGAGTGAATCACTTAAAAAAAAAAAAGGTGACAGCTCCAGGCGACGGCAGTGTGAGCGATTCAGATGTTATTAGGCACATTTACTAGGATAATTATGGAAAATCCCTTATCTGCTTATTGTGTTAATAGTGTTTTAGTGAGATTATAAAGTCATACCTGAAAGTTGGAGGGCTGCGGTGAACGCCAGTGTCTCAGAGAAGCCAATGGAGGAGCCAAGATCACAGCTGCCTTTTTGACAGCTGCAGGAGGAGGTCACTTAATCTACTCAAGTCTCCGGTAAGAGCCGAATTAATATCACAATTTTCCCATCCAAAAACTTGCTGGTTGACGTAGAGAAACATGTTAGCTTGACCGCTCTGTGTTAAAGCTTCACAACAAACAAAGAAACACCGACTGTGTTTCGGTGCTAAAGGCAGCTGCAATCCACCGCTTTCCACCAACAGCATTCTTCTTTATAGTCTCCATTATTAATTGAACAAATTGCAAAAGATTCAGCAACACAGATTACTGTGTAATTATGCGATGAAAAGAGACAGCTTTTAGCCGTAAGTGGTGCTGGGCTAAAATGTCCCCTCCAACCAATAACGTCACAAACACGCGTCATCATTCCGCGACATCTTTCCGCGACGTTTTCAACAAGACTCTCCGTGGGAAATTTAAAATTGTAATTTAGTAAACTAAACCGGCCGTATTGGCATGTGTTGCAATGTTAAGATTTCATCATTGATATATAAACTATCAGACTGCGTGGTCGGTAGTAGTGGGTTTCAGTAGGCCTTTAATAACGGTATTTAAAAAGCAGGTTTTTATTTGATGTTCTTTCAGGAGTACAAAACTTACAAGGAAAATTTCCTGAAAAGGTTCCAGCTGACCAAACTTCCACCGTACCTCGTCTTTTGCATCAAAAGGTTCACAAAGAATAACTTCTTTGTAGAAAAGAACCCCACCATAGTCAACTTCCCCATCACGTAAGTGTTAGTCATGCACTCAATCGAAGAGCTTTAGTCAAAAGATTTGACAGAACCAATCGTTGTTATTATATGTTTTTTCAAACTGGACGGTGTTGTTGTTTTTTTTCTTTTTTATTTGTATTCTTTTCATCAGGAATGTAGACCTTCGTGAGTACTTGACAGAAGAGGCCCAAATCACGGAGAAGAACACAACTTATGACCTTGTTGCTAACGTCGTGCATGATGGGAAACCAACTGAAGGAGCCTACAGAATACATGTCCTGCATCATGTAGGTTCACATAGACCATTGTTGCCCTTTGACAACAATAAGCAACTCTGAAAGTGTCATGTTTAAACGTGTTTGGGTCATTTATCAGGGAACTGGGAAGTGGTACGAGATGCAGGACCTGCAAGTGATTGACATCCTACCGCAGATGATTACACTATCAGAGGCCTACATACAGGTAAGTTTTGTATTTGTGAGTTGGTGAAATTAAATGGAGCGGAAGCAATATTAGCACTATTAGCATTTTTCATAGGTCACTAGTGTATCAATATAATGATATGTTTTCAAGCAGTCACTCTGCAACAAAAATGTTGCGATTAAAACTTAAAAAATCTTGACATTCTCATCCATCATATTCATATTTTCAAAAAATGTATGTAAAACAATAATGATGAGTGTAATTTCTCAAGTCAAATGCCCTTAATATTGTACAATTTAAAACATTGTTTTTTTGGGGGTATATATTAAATAAACACCAAAAATTGCAGTTTAAATCCTGCATGACATCACCTAAGGCCCAGTCATGACAATCAGTATTTTTGTCATTAAGAGGAATCGCCATCATGCATGACATCACACAAAACCTCAGTAGAAAATGTCAGTGTACCTCATTTGAGCTCAGTTCAGTCAGCATATATGGATTCATTTTTGGACGTCTTATTTTAGAAGAAAGGGCATAGTGTCAAGAGAGGAAGACTGTGAGAAGAGAAAATCATACATCCAAGCTTAGACAAAAGCACAAATAGATATAAATTATACCGGAAACTACAATGAAGTGGAATCATATTTAGCAATAATGGTCAAGTATTACATGTGCATAGTCATTTATTATGTACTATAGCGATTTGTGGTCGTTTCATAGTAGTTAACTTCTATTTACACGTGTTAATGTTTTAAAAAACGTATTAAGTGCATCTGCTGTGCAAACTCACCTTTGCTATATTAACAATAAGAATATTCAAATATTACTTCAAAAGTGCCTATACAGTTCGTATATACCGGTAATATAAAAAATTACATCTGAAACAGACCCCTTCTAATTTACAAAATACAATTTTTTTATATTTTGTTGACCACTTTATTAATACATTTGACATTTACTGAGGTCTATTTCTTTAATCACAAAGGCTGACTTTTTCTTATCAGTATATTTTTGCCATCATTTTTGCGGTGTTACTCCATTATACAAGATTTTTAGGGTTTATATTAAATTTCAATGTCCAATTATTACACGTGTATGATACACTGGCAGGTATTTAATAATACCCCAACGCAAAACAGGACATAAAAGTCCTTCATTTCTCAAAGGGCATGAAAACATTTTGCATTCATATTGTTTTCTATTTATTGCTCAAATGTCTCAATTAACTTCAGCCCTAAACAAAAATCACCGAACATATGATGCTTTTATTTTAACCACCTGAAGGTACTTTGATCAAATGATGTCACAGTTGTCAGTTAGTATACTTTTGCATAACATCAGTTATTTTACTCATTTTCGTGAGATAGGCTGCAGCACCCCTGTGACCCAAAAGTGACAAGCATTAGAAAATGGATTGATGGAACCATGGGACATGAGTCTGATCAAAAGGCCTTCAAAGCAGTCAAACTTATTAAAATTTTACATGCTTGATATTTTAGTTTGACACTGAATATTCAGAAAACTATATGAATCGCCCTCCAGTGGTATCTTCAGGGCTTCGATGACATTATTTCATGTTTATCTTTTGTAGATATGGAAGAGACAGGAGAGTGGTAAGGACACAAACAACCACACAGGTGCGTAGGGGTTGAAAGGAGCATCACAAGATGAAGACAGGACATTTTACATAGTCACAAACACAACAAAAATTAGAATCATGTTCTTTTTTTTTTTCACAGTTTGTATTTTTATTATGACGTTTCTAAATAAACCTGCTTCTACCTGTAGTTTGTACATCTTACCAAATAAATGTTTGTAGGTCTTTTGTAAAAACATTTCATTAAGTCAGTATACATACAACTGAAGAACGCTGAAAACATGGTGGTTGCAATCACGAATGCACTTTTTCCTGCAGATTCAAAACATTTGAACAAACAGTCTCTTAAGAAACTAAATACAAAACTCATCTTTCAAAAAACAAATGACAATGTCACAAGCGTGCATTGTGTGATTGCATATTTAGGTGATTTAGCGATTCACTTCTTCCACACGTGCTTCTCACAGAAAGCCAGGTTCTGAAACGATAAAGTCAAATCAGTTGTTTTTCAGAATAGCGATACAATTAATTTCAAAAGACCAACTCAAATATTCCATCCATCCAACTCCAACTCAAATATTGATGAAAAAGCAATTAAATAGGTGAAATAGTAATAAGTCATCTGGGAAAGATTACATGCGTTTTAAAATTTGATCTAAAGAATGACTAATTCATGTCGGTGCCTTAAATGAACACTCATAACAAACATATTGTATATAAAGACTGAACAACAAAAGGACATAGTGATTAACAACAGAACAACATTATTGAATGGCTTCCTGTTGGGCTCATGCTAGATGTGACAAGCAAACATAGAGACAACAATAAGACTTTTCCTCTGCATTTTGTGCCTGTCGGAGGTAAAATTAAGCGGCCAGTACGTGTATAACTTACACCACACTTCTGAGCTGTGTCTGAGTCTTTGCACCAGAAGCTTGGCCCCCAAGTGCACGGATTACTTCCCAGCAGGTCGGACTTCTTTGTGCTGCACAGGTCAGCTCTCTGAACACAATAGTGAAGAAAAACTCAAGTACTACACTACAAGACACAATAGTGAAGAAAAACTCAAGTACTACACTTTTACAAAACCTGTCATTTCTCACAAAAGTTGTGTTGTGTAGTAACTATAGTAAAGGACTTTTCACTCTAAGTAGAATAGGATTCCTTTGAAATAATTCGCCCTGTGCACTTACTTCACAAACGTCTGCGTACTCTGCCTGGTTTCCCAAAACCTGCTGGAGTCGAGAGCCGTAGATTCTGGTGAAAGCCTCGCACTGAAAAGACAATGCATTACTTTAAAGACCCATAACATCCAGATGAATTAAATTTAACTAACAAGTTCTCTTAATGTATTTTTTATGCTGAAAATGAATCCGGCAGTAATGTCCGCCCCACAATTACCTTTTCAGTAGGGGTGTAACGGTACGTGTATTTGTATTGAACCGTTTCGGTACAGGGGTTTCGGTTCGGTTCGAAGGTGTACCGAACGAGTTTCCACACGGACATATTAAATAGCGTACAGCACGTTGTGTAAACAATGCACACCGAGGCACAACACACGGCATGCTAGCAGTGACCGGGCTACGATAGACTGACCATACCTCCTCTTTTCACCGGATATGTCCTCTTTTGCGGGGCTGCCGGGTGAAGTTTCTTGAATGCCTCAAATGTCCGGCATTTTGAGTTAGGGTTGCGTGTATTTTCAATGTACGTTCAGGGTTAAGAAGGGGTTAAAAACAAAACACATTGTGCACGCAGCAGCATTCGTGAGGGAGGGGCAGAGACAGAGAGAGCGAGAGAGTTATGATAAACGTGCATGCGTCACCAGGCTCTGCTTTTTATCCATAGATTTATCCGATTTTATTTTTTATTACCTGTAGCAGGGGTGTCAAAAGTGTACCATTTGCGGCCCACAGCTAATGTTTTAAAGGCCCAAGACACTTTCTAAAAATACTATCAAAATAAACAAAAACATAACAAAAGTAAAATAAAAAATCTTAAGGGCTAAATGTAATTTAGAAAAAATGTCATAGTTGACTAATAAAACAAAGCTGTTTTATTTTCTTTCAAACTGTCATTGCTCAAAAGGGAATATTGAATCAAAGTCAATGTTATTATGAATTATTGACCTATCCAAGGTTCTGATTACTTCACATCAAATATTCCACTAAGAAAAATATTTTTGGTGGAAGATTTTGCAAATTTGGTAATTAAATAACCAAAAAATGTATATATATATATTTTTTTTTACTGTACCGAAAATGAACCGAACCATGACCTCTGAACGTACCGAACCGAAATTTTTGTGTTCCGTTACACCCTTACTTTTCAGTTATCTGTAGATAACCAACTGTACTTGGAATGCCCCCTCTCCATCGTCAGACTCGGTATGCTTGTCGCCCCCTTAATTGGATATTTTTGTCGCCCTCGTGTATGATTCCTTTAAGGTTAACATGATAAGCAAATAATACCTTTATTATACTAGCGGCTTACTTTTTTTTTTTTCGTTTTTGTGGACGGGACTGCTCTTCTTTCTAATTTCTTTTGCAGGTTCTGACTCTTAAATATTTTTCAAACAAAGTCGACTACCCTTGAAGTCAATCATTAAAAT
The DNA here is from genome assembly GCF_033978795.1 of Nerophis ophidion. NCBI lineage: Eukaryota > Metazoa > Chordata > Actinopteri > Syngnathiformes > Syngnathidae > Nerophis > Nerophis ophidion. The sequence continues at coordinate 57,539,053 of NC_084617.1, read as the reverse complement.
GATCTCTTCAATACTCTCACTTGGTCTACCACATTATTTTGAGTCAATTTGACTCAAAAGGTCCATACTTTCCTCATATTCCCATCATTTAGATATGTATGCAAGCTGACCCCTTCCTTATTTGTATTGCTCTGCCCTGCAACAATGCATCTGGCAGACATATTGGATCATTCCTTCAGATTCAGTGTGGAAATAGCATGATTCAGGATTAAGATGCTAGCAAAACACACTGTGCAATTACAAATTTTGCCTCCAGTTTCTCCTGGTGAAGTCAGCAGGATGATACAGGCCCGCCCACATTTTGGAGCTAAAAGTTGGCATTCTAAATGTGTTAAAACTCATTAGAAAACAAGCCTACTACTGTCTATATTTGGTACAATTTTACCTGTAGACATACTTTTTAGGTCCAGAACTATGAAATAAGTGTCAATGTTGTCAGCATTAGCGGGGCCTTTTAAGTACTTAAGTCAAGAAAATTGCAAGATTTTTAATAGATTGTGATCCCCAATCAACGAAGACCACCTATCCCAACGAACTAAGGATGACTGATGTACACTCTAGACCAGTGTTTTTCAACAATTTTTGGAGCCAAGGCACATTTTTTGCATAGGAAAAATTCGGAGGTACACTACGAGCAGAAATCATTAAAAAACTAAACTAAGTTGACAGTAAAAAGTTGTTGTCGCAATTGTTGGATATGACTTTAAACCATAACCAACCATGCATCAATATAGATCTTGTCTCAAAGTAGGTGTACTGTCACGACTTGGTGTGACTTATTTAGAGATTTTTGCCATTTTCCTGTGTGTGTAGTGTTTTCCCTCTAGTCTTGTGCTCCTATTTTGGTGGCTTATTCTCTTTTTTTTTGGTATTTTCCTGTAGCAGTTTCATGTCGTCCTTTGTGCGAAATTTCCCGCATCTACTTTGTTTTAGCAATCAAGAATATTTCAGTTGTTTTTAATCCTTCTTTGTGGGGACAATGTTGATTGTCATGTTCGGGTGTGCATTGAAGACGCTGTCTTTGCTCCACAGTAAGTCTTTGCTGTCGTCCAGCATTCTGTTTTTGTTTACTTTGTAGCCAGTTCAGTTTTAGGTTTGTTCTGCATAGCCTTCCCTAAGCTTCAATGCCTTTTCTTAGGGGCACTCACCTATAGTTTATTTTTGGTTTAAAGGCCTACTGAAATTAGATTTTCTTATTTAAACGGGGATAGCAGGTTCATTCTATGTGTCATACTTGATCATTTCGCAATATTGCCATATTTTCGCTGAAATGATTTAGTAGAGAACATCGACGATAAAGTTTGCAACTTTTGGTGCTGATAAAAAAGCCTTGCCTGTACCGGAAGTAGCAGACGATATGCGCATGACGTCACGGGTTGTGGAGCTCCTCACATCTGAACATTGTTTACAATCATGGCCACCAGCAGCGAGAGCGATTCAGACCGAGAAAGTGACGATTTCCCCATTCATTTGAGAGAGGATAAAAGATTCGTGGATGAGGAAAGTGAAGGACTAGGGAAAAAAAAGACTACGGTATGCAGTGGGAGCGATTCAGATGTTATTAGACAAATTTACTAGGATAATTCTGGAAAATCCCTTATCTGCTTATTGTGTTACTAGTGTTTTAGTGAGATTATATGGTCGTACCTGTACAACCTGAAGGTCGGCCCCGCACATTTCTTCAGCACCAGTCGACGGGGTGGTGGCGATACCCATCTCTGCCCTTCGCAAGGGACCCTCTTCGAAACACGATCTTTCGAAATGATTGCTGCATTATACACTGTAATTTGTGTGTGTGGTCCAATCCAACCGTGTTCGCTTGACCGCTCTGTTCCATAGTAAAGCTTCACCGTCATCTTTCGGAAATGTAAACAATGAAACACCGGCTGTGTTTGTGTTGCTAAAAGCGGCCGTAATACACCGCTTTCCACCTACAGCTTTCTTTGACGTCTCCATTATTTATTGTACAAATTGCAAAAGATTCAGCAACACATACGTCCATAATACTGTGGAATTATGCGATGAAAAGAGACGACTTATAGCTGTGAACGGTGCTGGAATAAAATATCCTCTAAAATGCGTGACGTCACGCGCACGCGTCATCATACCGCAACGTTTTAGCATGATACTTCGGCGCGAAATTTAAAATTGCAATTTAGTAAACTAAACCGGCCGTATTGGCATGTGTTGCAATGTTAAGATTTCATCATTGATGTATTAACTATCAGAATGCGTGGTCGGTAGTAGTGGGTTTCAGTAGGCCTTTAAGCATGAGTCAACTTTTTCACTGCACGCTGCCTCCCGCTGTTAACTACATCCACATAGCAATTAGCTACCGGCTGCCATCTATTGATATAGAAGAGTATTACATGGTTACTCTGCTGAGCTCTAGACAGCACCGACACTCAACAACAACACATCATTTGCAGACTATAATTACTGGTTTGCCAAAAACATTTTTAACCCAAATAGGTCAAATAATTTCCCACGGCACACCAGACTGTATCTAACGGCACACTTGTGTGGTTGAAAAACACTGCTCTAGATGGATCACCTGGCATCCAGTCACATCTTTAGAAAGAACTTGCAAATGCAACATAACTCCAGAAACCATCTTGCTACATTCCGCTGTATGATAATGGTTTAGAAATGGTATGAAGGTTTGAAGAATCTCATAGCTAGGGTAAATAGTCCTACCTTTGGAATGGCATTTGGGTATTGCCCACACACAGATTGGAGGAAAGTGGATGTTTGAGGCTGCGTGGCATTGAGACCCAGCTGAAGTCGGCTCAGCAAGGCCAGTGTGTGGCACGACTCACAGTCTAAGGGGACAGGAACCTCTGGGAAGTTGTCACAGAATGAACACATGGTTAGAAAGTAGGAACCATCTAGCTTGTAAAAGAAGCTGCAACTAACCTGGAGCAGGCAAGTCCTTGAACCAACAGACGTGTAGGAGCGCACATATCGTGTGAGGAGCGGCCGACGAAAGAAGAAACTCTACTATCTGCACGCCATATTTGTCAACAAATTCATCACACTCAGCCTTGTAGCTCTGAGGAAGGAGATCGCAGACCTCGCCCATGAGCTTCATTAAAGCATCCTGCGGATTGATGAACACAAATCAGGCATACTGGAAAAAACACTGCTTTAGTGTTAATGAAAACTGGGTATTTTATTTTAAAGGTAAACCGAATAATGTATTTCATGTTTGTGCATGACTTCCTTTTAACACAAGCAGATTTGAGCTAAATTGAACCGCCATGTTTCAGCAACCGGCAAAAAACGGAAGCATTGCGTATGTTGGGCGCTGGACGTGGTGCAAACCGACACAAAGACTTGAATGGAAACAGAAAGTCAGCTGCCGTGGCGGCGCCATTCTGCGGCTGTTACGCATTCAGTAGAAATTCAGGGTAAAAAAAACGTCCACCAATGTTTTATATCCAAAACATGCTATAAGTATATATGTAATGTAATAACAGGCACATTCATAATAATATGTAATAGTTACCCTATTTTGGTCATTTTAAGCATTACCGGAACTTCTTCATGGGCACATTGATTTCACAGAGCAATGGACACTATACTTCTGCCAACGAAAAAGCCTTTTCTTTGTTTGCAACCATTAACCGTAGCAGTCTTTGTGAGAGAGGAAGATTATGAGTACTTTGGGACAATTGAGGATCTAGAAGCTTATATTTTTGAGAGTAAATATACGTAGAGTGAACTATACTGTTCACAAGAAGATGAAAAGGCAACAAGAGAGTGTCAAACGTTGGAGCAGACGGGGGCCCGAGAGAGTCAGGATGGAAGGAGTGGATACAATTTCTGTCAGGGAAACACAAGTTTATCAACAACATCGACATGACTTGATGGTGCAAATGTTGAACTTCTAAGCCTTGCCTACAAAAACAGCTGCACACGTTACCATCACCAAAACGCTTTGTGTATCTGGCGAATAGAACACTAAAAGATTGCATCACAAAAAATGCAAAAAATGTTTGTTCTAACTAACTCTGCAGTGGTAGAAACTGTTTCCCACCTACCCAAAATCAACTGGAAAAGACGGCCCAAGTCAGCTGCACCAGACAGATAAACTGAATTGTGTATGATGGGCAAAATAATAAAAAAAAGTGCAGTTAAGGACCTGAAAACTGTCACTGAACGCTTAAGTCTAAGTGAACGTGACATGCGTCAAAGACAGAAGGAAATCGTAAACGATAATTACATTCTGTGCAGGCGTTTAAATTGCTGTCTCGTCACACATTACAACTTTGTCTCTACACTAATTAATATATTGTCTGTGCTAATACATTCACTACTAATACTTTGTAGGCCTGTCGAGTCTAACTTGTCTGTTGTTTACCTGTCATCTTTCAATCAAGTCACGGAAACTTCACTAGCAGATACAATTACAGTTTCAAATGTATGTCTTTTGAAGAATGAAATATTTATTGAGCAATATTGAGGCGTCATGTCGTGTTACAAACGCACAGTGTACTTCCCTTGCCCCGTCCACAATGCATGTCTTGCTTTGCAAAAACGAATACATACAAAAATAAACCACATACCTCTGTCATATTCTGGGGCAACATAGTCTCCAGTTTCTTGATGATATACAAGCACAGGGTGCAAGCTGGGTTAAATTGTTCCTGATGGAGAAAAGAAGACACAGCCACATATTGAGATGCAATACAAGAGCTTGATTGAGTTCACTCTTTAAAACACAGGTGTCAAACTCACTAAGATCTGGCTAGCCAGGGCATTGTACAGTATGTGGCCTATCATGTCCATTAACACGGTCCATCAGATCATTTAAAGGGCACCTATTATGCTAAATTCACTTTACCTATTGGTACCTGTATTGTGTATTTGGGTTTTACACAAGTCACACAAAAAATAATCAAACCACGCAGGCTTTGGTAGAAATTTACCCAAAGAGCTTTAAGTGAGTCCACCATTGTAGTCTGAAGCTGTATTCCATGGGTGTCAAACTTAGGCCCGCAGGCCAAATTTGACCCGCCATACAATTTAATTTGGTCCTTGAGGCAATATCAAATTAACATTAAGAGCTGGCCCGCCGGTACTATAAAGGCACTGGCTTTAGCGTTGTCTACAATATGTTGTCACGTCCGCTTTTACTCCATACAGACAGCGTGCCGGCTAAGTCACATGACATATGCAACTTGTACACACACTTAAGTGAATGCCATGCATACTTGCTCAACAGCCATACAGGTCAGACTGAGGGTGGCTGTATAAACAATTAACACATTTCGGGAGAACATCCGCACCGTAACACAACATAAACACAACAGAACAAATACCCGGAACCCCTTGCAGCACTGACTACCACCAAAACCCGCGCCCCACCACCAACCCCACCCATCTTATTATTTTAAGATTTATTAGCCTGTGGAAAATGTAATGTTGATATTTACCTCAGAAGGCTCCAAATAGAAAAGAGGCATTAAATGTTTTATTGAAATTGTATTTGACCATTTTTTTTCCCGTTCGTTTTTTGAATGTTGATTTTGCACTATTATGTTATATAATTATTGCTTGTTCCATATTCATTGTGTAAGCAAATCAATGTAGCAAACTGAGCAATAATTAACAATTTATTCATGCACTTTCTCTTGCTACTTCAAGGCTTGAATGTTATTTTATTTTCAAATTTATTATTAGCCTGTGGACAAAGTTCATTTTGATATTCACCTCAGAATGCTGCAAATAGAAAAGAGGCACTCAATTTTTATTTCAATTTTATGTGATATGCCATTGATCATTTTTTAATTACTATTATTATTATTTGAAACTTGATTTTGCATGTCACTATAAAGTTATATAAGCCTTTCTTGTTCAATATTCAATGCAAAACTTGTTTGGGTCCCTATTAAAAGGTTCATTTGTTCAACCCTTGGCCCGCGGCTTTGTTCAGTTTAAAATTTTGGCCCACTCTGTATTTGACTTTGACACCCCTGCTGTAGTCAATAAGCTCATTCCCTTTTCACTATCCTCTAGTTGTGAGGCAGACCGGCTCGTACATTAACATGGCTCCTCTGCTGTTGCCATTTGGAATAAAAAGTAGTGCATGCATGGTTTGAACTTATATCTGTCATTAAACTCCAAATGCAAGCACTAAAGATTACACCAAAGATGGCTGGGAGAAGACTGAGTGAAAGTGGAGGCACGTAAATAATACCGCCCACAAAACGGTGCATTCTGAAGACGGTCAGAAAGTGGCTTGAAGATGGTCTGTAAAACATAACCTCTGCTAAATGTTGACTAAAGAACCACCATTACATGTTATGTAGACCACAAGAAAGTGTATTAAATAGAGAAAAAAACATAACATAACCCCTTTAAGTGGCCCGCCATTTCATTTTAAAAGGTCCGCCACTTTTAACAAACATTTAGTGCATGCAATTGCCTATGTTCTACATCAGGGGTCGGGAACCTTTTTGGCTGAGAGAGCCATGAAATCCAAATATTTCAAAATGTATTTCTGTGAGAGCCATATAATATTTTTTTACACAGAATACAACAAAATGCGTGCCCTTTTAAGTAAGACCAACATTTTTAAAGTATAATAAGTCTCTTATTCTTTTTAATATTCCTTTTTATTCCGAAGCTAACCAATAATAAATAAAACCATTACCATTAATGCGACTTCTTGAACAGGTGTGGTAGAAAACGGTTGGATGGATTAAAATGCATGAGAATGTTTTATATTTTTAATGTTATTTTTAAACATTGTGATTATGTTAGAATAATTATGTATATATTATCACACAACTTTTATGCTTGAGGGCCGTTGCTATAATTAATTATTGTCAATTGTGTTCAAGTGGTATTTTTCATTGTCTGTGCAAAGCTGACAATCCAAAAGATTGCCATTCAGTCTGGTATCAGCGTCTGTGTCCAGGAACGGCCCGCTGACTGCCAAGGCCGAACACCGCCGTGACGCGGACAGAGCAGAGAGACAAGGCGATATCACCACAACAAACACATTTGCATTTTTGCATAATCATATATTGTGTCTAACTGGAGTTGTCGAGATTACCTCCTTCCCTCAGCGACATCTTCAGTGACGTAAACAGGGACCTCCCAAATAAATAGTGGAAGCACACAGGCTGGACTTTTAGAACGTAGTTTGGATCTGTTACTAGAATACAGCCCAAAACACATGTCTCCTCATTGAGCCAAATTGAACTCTGTCTCTGCATAATTCCTTGCTCCTCGTCTGTTTATTAAATGTCATCAATGTTTGAACCTGAAAGATTACCAGCGGATATAATGTAGAAATGTCAGCTAAGAATTATCTAAGAGCCAGATGCAGTCATCAAAAGAGCCAAATCTGGCTCCAGAGCCATAGGTTCCCTACCCCTGTTCTACATTAATAATTTTATATAGTCATGCAACAAAAGGTTCCAATCATTTTTCGGGGGTTATCAAAAATAAATACTGAAATATCTGTCCATCACATGGGTGCCAAATTTGGCCCGCCGTGTAATTTCATTTGGCCCTTGAGGCAATATGAAATTAACATTAGAGCTGGCCCGCCGGTATTATACAGTGTCAGTGCCGCTGTAACACCGCATTCACCGGTAATACTCATACTTGCCAACCCTCCCGATTTTCCCGGACTCCCAAATTTCAGTGCCGCTCCCGAAAATCTCCCGGGGCAACCATTCTTCCGAATTTCTCCCGATTTCCACATGGACGACAATATTGGGGGCGTGCCTTAACGGCACCGCCTTTGGCGTCCTCTACAACCTGTCGTCACGTCTGCTTTTCCTACATAGAAATAGCGTGCCAACCCAGTCACATAATATACACGACTTTTACACACACACGCACACAAGTGAATGCAAGCACACTTGTTCAACAGCCATACAGGTCACACTGAGGGTGGTCGTATAAACAACTTTAACACTGTTACAAATATGCACCACACTGTGAACCCACACCAAACATGAACCCACACCAAACAAGAATAACAAACACATTTCGGGAGAACATCCGCACCGTAACACAACATAAACACAACAGAACAAATACCCAGAACCCCTTGCAGCACTAACTCTTCGGGGACGCTAAAATATACCACCCCCCAGCAATAATTAACGTTTTAGTTCTCTTGCTACTTCAAGGCTTGAATGTTTGATTAATTCATTATTGTTATTTTATTTTCAAATGTATTATTAGCCTGTGGAAAAAGTTTATTTTGATATTTACCTCAGAGGGCTGCAAATAGAAAAGAGGCATTAAATTTTTATTTAAATTTTATTTGATATGCCATTGATATTTTATAATAATTATTATTATTATTATTATTTAAAACTCGATTTTACATGTCGCTATAAAGTTGTATAAGCCTTGCTTGTTCAATATTCAATGCAAAACTTGTTTGGGTCCCTATTAAAAGGTTAATTTGTTCAACCTTGGCCCGCGGTTTTGTTCAGTTTTAAATTTTGGCCCACTCTGTATTTGAGTTTGACACCCCTGGTCTATCATATTGACTTACAATCTCAAAAGTAAGTTATCACGGACGTGGCTCATATGGTACAGCGGCCGTGCCAGCAACTTGAGGGGTCCAGGTTCGATTCCAGCTTCCGCTATCCTTGTCATGGCCATTGGGTCCTTGGGCAAGACACTTCACCTACCTTGCTCCCAGTGCCACTCATATGGGTGCATGTTTGTCAACGAATGTTTTTTGGTGGTCGACGGGGCCGTAGTTGCAAATTGGCAGGCACACTTCCATTGTCTACCCCAGGGTAGGTGTGGGCACAAATGTAGCTTACCACTGTAGAGTGGAATTAATTATGGGTTTTCAGTTCTTTGTAAAGCGCTATGAGTGTCAAGAAAAGCGCAATACAAATCTAACCCATTAATATTATCCACCTATCCATCAAAACTTTTACCGGATAAATTTCTATTCGTATATATTGACTGTTGTTTGGGACAGCCATATTTGTGACGTGACCCTCAATAAAACCTAAGTTGACACCCCTGCTTTAAACCGTATCGCTCACGTCGCTAAATAAGTTAACAGTTGCCTTACAAACAAACACATCAGTGTTATAGGGAAGTGAGTTTAGTGGACTGAAAATTCCACTTCTAATGTCTTACACTGGGATGAGTGTTGGTGAGTGCGGCTTTCACGGTGCCATCTTGGGAAAGTTTCTCTTCCTCATCCTTGTCGGTCGGACACAGCCTAAAGGCTGAACAGGTAGCTTTCACTTCCTAGAAAAGACAATCACACACAGTCCTTACACATAAAGCATGCAATGAGGGTATCAGTGTGTGCATTCGGAAAGTATTCACAGCGCTTCACTTATTCCACATATTGTTATGTTACAGCCTTGTGACGCTCAGCCAAAATGGATCAAATTCAATTTTGTCCTTAAAATTTTGCAAACTACCCCAAAATGACCATGTGAAAATATGTTTTTTGTTTTGCGGATGTATTACACATTTTTAAAAAATTACATGTTCATAATTTCTTGACGCACCTTTGGCAGGAATTACAGCCTAAAGTATTTTTGACCATGATGCTACAAGCTTGGCACAGCAGTCTTTGCGCAGTTTTGCCCATTCCTCTTTGCAGCACCTCTCAAGCTCCATCATGTTGGAGGGGAAGCTTTAGTTTTCATCCAAGATGTCTCTGTATATTGCTGCATCCATCTTTCCCTCTGTCCTGACAAGTCTCCCAGTTCTTGGTGCTGAAAAACATCCCCTCAGCATGATGCTGCCACCATAATGCTTCACTGCAGGGATGGTATTGGCCTGCTGATGAGCGGTGCCTGGTTTCCTTCTAACACGCCTGGCATTCACGCCAATGAGTTCAATATTTGACTCATCAGACTAGAGAATTTTGTTTCTCATGATCTGAAAAAACGTATTTTTCTTTTACTAAGAAATGGCTTCGTTCTGGCCTCTGTACCATACAGGCCTGATTAGCGGATTGCTACAGAGATACATTATATTGTCAAAAGTTTTTGGGCACCCATCCAAATGATCAGAATCAGGTGTCCTAATCACTTGGCCGCTAACAATACAGGTATAATGGGGATTCACCTATTTTTCTTCTGAAGCTTTTTAAAGAAACAAAAAAAAAACCCATCAATGTTTAACATACAGGCACATTTAGAAGATGGGCAATTGCATGCAATGCATTTTTCTGTCAAAATTGAAAGAACTTGTCGTGTTTGGAGGAAGAAGAAGACTGAGTTGCATCTCAGGAACACCATACTTACTGTGAAGCATGGGGGTGGAAACATCATGCTTTGGGGCTGTTTTTCTGCTAAGGGGACAGGACGATTGATCCGTGTTAAGGAAAGAATGAATGGGGCCATGTATCTTGAGATTTTGAGCCAAAACCTCCTTCCATCAGTGAGAGCTTTGAATGGTTGACCAAATACTTATTTTCCACCATAATTTACAAATAAATTCTTTAAAATTCCTACAATGTGAATTCCTGGATTTTTTTCCACATTCTGTCTCTCACAGTTGAAGTGTACCTATGATGAAAATTACAGACCTCTGTCATCATTTTAAGTGGGAGAACTTGCACAATCGGTGGCTGACTAAATTTTTTTTTGCCCCACTGTATGTGCGTGTGATTTTCTTTAGTTTTAATACATTTGCAAATGTTAAAAAAACAAAACATTTTCACATTTTTTTTATGGGGCATCTTTGTCCGTGGCATTTTGAGAACACTAATTTATTCTATTTTGGAATAATGCAACAAATCAAAAGGCTGTCAAAGCTTTCCCGATGCACTGTATGTTTAATATGACAACATAGCATACCTTTTGACCAAGTGTTCGTCGCAGCATTTTGGGCAAGTACATCTTCATTTGAGAGTCACATTCAGACGCGTCTTTGTCTGGGAGGTGTTGGCAGAGTGCATGCAAGGTTTCATACACATGCTCCTGCAGAAGCAATTAGGGACAAGAACACTGAGGGCCTGTGCAAAAACAACGGGTGGACAAAGCAACGTTCTGGTTTCACTGAATGGAAGAAGGCAACAACATTAATACCTTGTGATCTTTGCTGGAAATCATATTAGCAGACAGCTGGATGATGTGGCTGCATTCTGAACACATGTCCGATGTCTTGGGAGGAGAGACACAGACATGAATTGTCATTTGTCACTATCCCAAGTGTTGAATTAAAAGCAATCATTTGTTATGGTAATAGTATTTCATACTTGTTTTGGACATGCTTAAATTACACTTCAAATCATCACACTATTTAGGAGTGTAAAACACATTTTTACAATTATGGCTGCCCTCAGAGGGGATATATAATAAAATAAACATAATAACCTCAATAAACCATTTGCATGGGTAATCTTTTTATATTGATGGAGAACTTGCTGTTGTCAAGCTGACTAAAATATATTAATTTTGACGACAAAAAAAAAGCTTGGAATATCTTGTTGCATGATCAGATAATTCAGATGTTGTGCAATTGCTAGCAGGACATTGTATAGAAAGAGGAACACAAACTGCTGGTCAGAGTGTCCGCCCTAAGATCGGTAGGTCGTGAGTTCAAACCCCGGCCGAGTCATACCAAAGACTATAAAAATGGATTCCATTACCTCCCTGCTTAGCACTCAGCATCAAAGGTTGGAATTGGGGGTTAAATCACCAAAAATAATTCCCGCGCGGGGCCACGGCTGCTGCTCACTCCTCCCCTCACCTCCCAGGGGATGAACAGGGGCATGGGTCAAATGCAGAGTGTGTGTGTGACAATCATTGGTACTTTAACTTTAAATCCGGCACACTGAAAAACCCTGCTTTGGTATGTTTTTGGAATTTGCCCATCGTTCACAATCCTTATGTGAGACAAGAACACACGTCTTTCTGTTTTTTGTGAGTTTCGAATACCGAAAAAACTGCTAGCAATACAGGTAATGGGGATTGACCTATTTTGCTTGTGAAGCTCTTCAAAGAAACATCCCAAAAAAACCATCAATGTTTAATATACAGGCACATTTAACAGATGGGCAATTGCATGCAATGCATTTTTCTGTCAAAATTGAAATAACTAATTAATTTGGCTAGAAAGTGCCTCATCAATGCATATTATTTCCAGCCTTTGACAGGCCACATAAAATATTACCAGAAAGTAAAGTGAAGTGATTGATATTTATAAAGCACTTTTCTCTAGTGACTCAAAGCGCTCTACATAGTGAAACACATTATCAAAGTTACATTTAAACCAGTGTGGGAGGCACTGGGAGCAGACGGGTAAAGTGTCTTGGCCAAGGACACAACGGCAGTGAGCAGGATGGCGCAAGCGAGGATCGAACCTGGAACCCTCGAGTTGCTGGCACTGCCGCTCTACCAACCTAGCCACGCCCCCCACAAAGTGCTTTATCAACGCATATGAATCCTAGCTTGAAACATTTGTATGCATGTACAACACTTAAAACATTTAGCAAATCAGTATGTGGAATTAAATTATGGAATTAGGTAAATAAGTGAAACAATGTACTAACATAATCCACTTTTTTCCCTTGGCCCAGGCTTAGACCTATTATTTTATTTTATTTTAATCTTTTATTTATTTTTTCTCCCATTCCCCCCCACTTGTTTACCTGTATCACACCTTTTTTGTAAGGGGCGCCGGAAGTTGGCAGACCCGTCATCGATCCTGTTCTGTCTCCCTGTAATGTTTGTCTGACCTTGGATGGGATTGTGCTGAAAATTTTAATTTCCTCTCGAGGATTGATAAAGTATGTCTGATTCTGATTCAAGAAACTGTTCAAACTACAAGTGTTTGCAAAGTTCAAAGATTAATAATATTGGTTAATGTCGTGAACTTGACAAAAAGAAGATATTTATCTCATCAAAAATAGTCATGAAGAAAACGGTTGCATTAATATTACACTGATTTGTAATGTGTGAAATATTTGAAACGTGTACATAGCGGATACAGGGAGTTAACATACTGTATGTAAAAGTCAGGGGTGTCTAAACCACAGAACACCTGTGAGACGGCACAAGTAGTCCAAGTTCAATAAGCAACCTGCTGTGCCGTTGATTTGATATTAAATTTGAATACACAGTAGTTTCACTTAGGGTTAGACTTCGCCAGGGCTGCTTTTTGTCACCGATTATGTTCATAACTTTTATGGACAGAATTACTAGGCACAGGCAAGGTGTTGAGGGGATCCGGTTTGGTGGCTTTAGGACCAGGTCTCTGCTTTTTGCAGATGATGTGGTCCTGATGGCTTCATCTGGCCAGGATCTTCAGCTCTCACTGGATCGGTTCGCAGCAGAGTACGAAACAACTGGGATGAGAATCAGCATCTCTAGATCCGAGTCCATGATTCTCGCCGGGAAAAGGGTGGAATGCCATCTCCGGGTTGAGGAAGAGATCTTGTTCCAAGTTGAGGAGTTCAAGTACCCCGGAGTCTTGTTCACAAGTGAGGGAAGAGTGGATCGTGATATCAACAGGCAGATCGCTGCGGCGTCTTCAGTAATGCAGACACTGTATCAATCTGTTGTGATGAAGAAAGTGTTGAGCCGGAAGGCAAAGTTCTCAATTTACCAGTCGATCTACATTCCCATCCTCACCTATGGTCATGAGCTTTGGGTTATGATGGAAAGGACAAGATCACGGATAGAAGCAGCCGAAATAAGCTTCCTCTGTAAGGTGGCGGGGCTCTCCCTATCATCCGGGAGGAGCTCAGAGTAAAGCCGCTGCTCCTCCACATGGAGAGGAGCCAGATAAGGTGGTTCGGGCATCTGGTCAGGATGCCACCCGGATGCCTCCCTGGGAAGGTGCTCAGGACAAGTCCGACCAGTAGGCGGCCACGGGGAAGACCCAGTATATGCTGGGAAGACTATGTCTCCCGGTTGGCCTGTGAACGCCTTGGGATCCCCAGGCAGGAGCTGGACGAGTGACTGAGGAGAGGGAAGTCTACGCTTCTCTGCTTAGGCTGCTACCCCCACGTCCCGAACTCGGATAAGCGGAAGAAAACGGATGGATGGATGGACGGCTACCCAGTGGTCTGACAGGTGGCAATTTGTCTCATCGTGTGTCCAATATAAGAAACTCACGTCTGTGCACAGCATTTACTTGTATGACCCAATCCCAACAACTTTTTCTAGTCATGTTGCAAAAAACAAACAAAACACGTTTTTTTAGCCCAATGCGGCCCCTCAGACAAAAAGTTTTGGACACCCTGTGAAAATAACTGGTATAAAATGAAAAAGGGGTAGGATTAATTACGCTCTGCTTCTTCCTAAACGTTTTGAACATGTTGTAAAGAAAATGTAAAAAATGGATGCATCATTTGGAAACTGGATGTTAAAAAAAAAAACCCAATGTGATGTAAATGTATATACATATAAAATGATGTGGCCGGCTACCTAAAATGTTTGAATTTGTAACAAGTTTTACATGTTAATTAATCATATACTGTTCATATATATAGTATTACACTTATTATCTATTAATACTTTTTACTTATATATATATGTATATATATATATATATATATATATATATATACAGTATGTGTGTGTATATATATGTATATATGTATGTATATATGTGTGTATGTATATATGTATATATATATATATATATATGATTGATTGATTGATTGATACTTTTATTAGTAGATTGCACAGTACAGTACATATTCCGTACAATTGACCACTAAATGGTAACACCTGAATAAGTTTTTCAACTTGTTTAAGTCGGGGTCCACGTTAATCAATTCATGATTATATATATACATACAAGTACAACCCATTTATTCATTTATTTATCATTTATATATACATATATATATATATATATATATATATATATATATATATATATATATATACATATACATACATACATATATATACATATATATATACATATATATATATATATATATATATATATATATATATATATATATATATATATATATATATATATATATATATATATATATATATATGTATGTATGTATATGTATATGTATATATATATATATATATGGCTTCACGGTGGAAGAGGGGTTAGTGCGTCTGCCTCACAATACGAAGGTCCTGAGTAGTCAGGGTTCAATCCCGGGCTCGGGACCTTTCTGTGTGGAGTTTGCATGTCCTCCCCGTGAATGCGTGGGTTCCCTCCGGGTACTCCGGCTTCCTCCCACTTCCAAAGACATGCACCTGGGGATAGGTTGATTGGCAACACTAAATTGGCCCTAGTGTGTGAATGTGAGTGTTGTCTGTCTATCTGTGTTGGCCCTGCGATGAGGTAGCGACTTGTCCAGGGTGTACTCCACCTTCCGCCCGATTGCAGCTGAGATAGGCGCCAGTGCCCCCCTCGACCCCGAAAGGGAATAAGCGGTAGAAAATGGATGGATGGATATATATATATATATATATATATATATATATATATATATATATATATATATATATATATAGAAACATTATAGAATATTGTGTATTTGTGTGTGTTTCTTGCAATGTACAACAGTCATGTGCATGCATTTTTTGACATGCATTTTTATTTTCATGTCTTACCTGAGATGTGTGCTTCCTCAATCCAAGAGAGTCTTTGATGAACATGCATTCTCCTAACACATCAAGGTAAATAAAAGAAATAAATCATTAATTTGAAAATGTAAAATTATGTATAATCACAAGAATTACAATACAAATATATACCTAAAAATCTTTCTTCCAAAACAAACCTCACCTCTGCATGTAATCATAAATCTCAGATAACTAACATACAGTAGAGCAATAACAACATGTCAGGTGACTCATGCGGAATTAAAAACGGTCAGCTTGTATCTTACCTGGGCAGAAAGACGCTGCTAAGATCAGCAGGAACAGCCCCAAAGCCGACATAATGAGACAGCTGGAATAGGACAAAATGAGAAGCAGATGACTAGATTTATTATTTCGGGCTGTTATTTGTGACGCACCGGAAGTTAGCCTTATAAGGATTCATCCTTGTTTGGTCGCGTACTCTTGCGTCAACGCCCATGTGACGAGTAGGAAGTCTCTTTTTAAGCGTGCTAGCCTTCGCGGTCAACATCGCCAGGTGTCCGATAATCATGGTATTTTGAAGATCATTGTACTGTCGGTATGATCATCAATTAAAAAAATAAAATAAAATGCCGTAATGTACCATGATTTGATTCCAAACACAAACAGGGTATGTTGTGTATTGTCTCTTAACTGCCAGGTGAGGGCGCTGTTCTACCATTAGCAGCTTTTCCAACAGTGCTGTTTGTTTAGCCGCCGGCAGGGGTAGTGGCGTCCAAACTATCAAATTTGGAAATTAAACTTACACTTTAGTCAGATGTTGTTTGATTTCTAATGAATTGTGGTTATGTATAAAGGAAAACAGTAGCCCAATAACTGTATGCATTATTTATCATGCAGGAGTGTGTCTAAATAGCTTTAAAAACGTTAGGCCGGTACATTAAGTGCCCGCCAGAGGGCAGCAGAGCAAACATAACGCCCTTGAATGTGCTTTCATCAAAAATTATGCACAACAAACCTCACATAGGACATCATTCTAATACATTTTTCTTCTTTGTACTTCGTAAACACTTTGAATTTGAAGAGTTTCTTAAATTGGATCATATGGTACACTGTTTGATTTCTTTACTTAATCCATTCCATAATTTAATTCCACATACTGATATATTGAAGGTTTTAAGTGTTGTATGTGCATACTTTTTTTTACATTACATTTTTCTCTAAGGTTATATTTCTCTTCTTTTGCTGAGAATAATTGTTGTATGTTCTTGTGCAGCAGGTTATGACTTGTGCATACTTTTAGCTGTTTGCAAATTCACTATATCTTGTCATTTCAATATCCATCCATCCATCCATTTTCTACCGTTTATTCCCCTGGGAGTCATGGGGGACGCTGGAGCCTATGTCAGCTACAATTGGGCGGAAGGCGTTGTACACCCTGGACAATATTTGACTAAATAAATAAAATGTTTGAATGTTCTTTATATCCAACATTATGTATTATTCTAACTGATCTTTTTTGTAACACGGTTAGTGACTGAAGCCTAAGTTATAAACTAAAGATGATGAACAATCAAGGGTCCTAAATTCATAAATAATATCTGTTGTGAGATGGATAAAGACTTCACAATTGTAAATATCAACCAATCAATCAATCAATGATTTTTTATGTAGCCCTAAATCACTAGTGTCTCAAAGGGCTGCACAAACCACAACACAAACCACAACGATATCCTCGGTAGAGCCCATGTAAGGGCAAGGAAAAGTCACACCCAGTGGGAGGTTGGTGACAATGATGACTATGAGAAACCTTGGAGAAGACCGCATAGGGCAGTGGTTCTCAAGCCTTAAGTCCAAGTTTAAAGTTGTGATGCATGTCATGGGTTTAAATGTCATGATTCCACCATTGTTGTACATCCATCCATCCATTTTTTTACCGCTTATTCCATTTGGGGTCGCGGGTGGCGCTGGAGCCTATTTTAGCGGGGTACACCCTGGACAAGTCGCCACCTCATCGCAGGGCCAACACAGATAGACAACATTCACACTCACATTCACACACTAGGGACCATTTAGTGTTGCCAATCAACCTATCCCCAGGTGCATGTCTTTGGAGGCGGGAGGAAGCCAGAGTACCTGGAGGGAACCCACGCATTATTTCAAATGATCACTGAAACAACTTTATACCGTTCTTCCATCATTTCACTTGATTTTTTGTGATTATAGTTTAGGTAGCTTTTTCCACATGTTTTTGCGAAACACTTTCCTCCCTCCCCAATAATATAATATCATCTTGTATTTTTGCTCATTTGCAATGATTGAAGTGTTTTTTATGCAACCTTAACATACTCCAATTACATGAGGTCACATCAAAGCAGGTGTTTTCAGCAATAGGCGGCTCCAGAGAAGCCACAAGCTGCAAGGATTAATTTTTTTTCTTCTTCCTTGTTCCGACCATGTGCAGTAAAATACGCCCTGCTAATGCACGCACATAGACACGCAACAGAAAGATAAAGTTATGCTCAAAAAGAGAAGATGATTTCACCCACCGGTTTAACAGGAATATAGCAACCACCATAACTTGCTTTTTTAAATCCTTTCATTCTGGAAGATCTTTTTCGTATGCGTGACAGGCATGTACACTTGCACGAAACAGCTGTCACTGAAAAATTTTAACACATTTTAACTTTACTTTTGTGAAATTTAAACCTTTTTAGCTCGCCATTGGTTGTACGCTTCTATTTTTTGGGGGGTTTAAAGGGAACCTGTGATGATTTTAATCTACATTCGACATACTGCCCTGTGACCTAGTTCAGTGGTTATGAGACTTTTCTCACTAAGTACCACCTAAGAAAACACTTGGCTCTCCAAGTACCACTATAATGAACAACATTAAAATACAGTAGCATACTAGGCCTTAGTATTCATTAAAACAAAGCTTTGGTGTTATTGAACAAGTATATTTCACATGTTTGGTCACTATATACAGTACATACACTATATTGCCAAAAGTATTTGGCCACCCATCCAAATGATGAGAATCAGGTGCCCTAATTACTAGGCATGGTGTATAAAATCAAGCACTTAGGCATGGAGACTGTTTCC
This sequence comes from Nerophis ophidion, assembly GCF_033978795.1. Taxonomy (NCBI): domain Eukaryota; kingdom Metazoa; phylum Chordata; class Actinopteri; order Syngnathiformes; family Syngnathidae; genus Nerophis; species Nerophis ophidion. The sequence goes on along the minus strand of NC_084617.1, from coordinate 57,520,424 downwards.
ACAAACATTTGTGAAAGAATGGGCCGTTCTCAGTGATTTCCAGCGTGGAACTGTCATAGGATGCCACGTGTGCAACAAATCCATTTGTGAAATTTCCTCGCTCCTAAGTATTCCAAAGTCAAGATCATTATAAGAAAAGTGAAGAGTTTGGGAACAACAGCAACTCAGCCAACAAGTGGTAGGCCACGTAAACTGACAGAGAGGGGTTGGCGGACGGTGAAGCGCATAGTGCAAAGACTTTCTGCAGTCAGTTGCTACAGAGCTCCAAAATTCATGTGACCTTTCAATTAGCCCAGGTGCAGTACGCAGAGAGCTTCATGGAATGGGTTTCCATGGCCGCTCAACTGCATCTAAGCCATACATCACCAAGTCCAATTCAAAGCATAGGATGCGGTGGTGTTACGTTACCACTGGACTCTAGAGCAGTGGAGGCGCCTTCTCTGTACTGATGGGTCACGCTACATTTCGAACTGCATGTGCCGAGTGTGAAATTTGGTGGAAGAGGAATTATGGTGTGGGGTTGTTTTTTCAGGAGTTGGGCTTGGCCCTTTAGTTCCAGTGAAAGGAACTTTGAAGGCTCCAGGATACCAAAAAATGTTGGTATCCTGTTGGTAAATGGGATGGCACTTCAAGTTCATATGTGGGTCAAAGCAGGTGGCCAAATACTTTTGGCAATGTAGTGTAATTACAGACTTCTTAGGCGTACCACTAGATCAGGGGTCGGCAACCCGCGGCTCCGGAGTCGCATGCGGCTCTGGAGTCGCTTGCGGCTCTTTGATCACTCTGATGTGGCTCAGCTGCTAAATTGCCGACCCCGACGACTATTCCGTAAGGTTTCCGGATTTTAATGCCTCTCTCAGAAATCGCCCGGGGATAACATTCTCCAATTTTCACCTGGACTACAATACTGAGGGTGTGCAGTGATGGCAATGTCTTTAACCCTCCTCTACAATATGTTGTTGCGCCCGCTTTTACATCACGCAATATGCGTGTCAACTGGTCGTCTTATGTAAAGCGTCTGTTAGCATACGAAATTGACTGCAACGCTTACTTAGTCAACAGCCATACAGGTTACACTGAGGGTTGTAATATAAACAACTTCAACACTCTTACTAATATGCACCACACTGTGAATCCACACCAAACAAGAATGATAAACACATTTCGGGAGAACATCGGCACTGTAACACATCATAAACACAAAAGAACAAATACCCAGAATTCCATGCATCCCTACTGTTCCGGGCTACATTAGCACCAAACCCCGCCCCACCTAACCCCGCTCACCTCAACTGACGCACGGAGGGGGTGGGGGGATTTGGTGCTAGCGGGGTGTATAATGAAGCCCGGAAGAGTAGGGATGCATGCATGAGGTATTTGTTCTTTTGTGTTTGTGTTGTGTTACAGTGCCGTTGTTCTCCGGGAATATTTGGTAGGGTTGGCAAGCGTGATGCTGTCAAGCGGCATTCATAAAAAAACTCACGGGCCCCACTGTCATTAAATTTTCCTATTAAGGTGCGGGCCGCTTGTTCGAGACCCCTGGTTTAGTGAAAAAACAAACTCCGTATGCAGTGTTATTTCGTTTTAAATTTCAAAAGTGTTTTCTGGCTCCAATTGTTTTCTTTATTTTGTGAAACGGGTCAAAATGGCTCTTTGAGTGGTAAAGGTTGCCGACCCCTGCTCTAAATGAAACACAGTTTGAGATTCACTGGTCAAGAATAGATAATATGTATTGGATATGTTTTGGTGTGAATTTTGTGTAATTTTGCTACGCAGTCATTTTTATAACCTGCTTGCTGCCTACATCTGCACGATATTCGTTTGTGAAGGCGTTCCCTTTATATTGCAAATGAAAGTACTCCCCACTTACCCCAAAAGTATCAGAATTTTTTTTCGTAGCTGCTATAAAAAAGCTGCCTGTGTCACATCTCGATAGGGATCGGAGTCGAATTTGGTACTTTCATTGGCACCGACTGAATTTCACCGATACTACAGGGTATCGGTTCACGTGAAATCTAAAGGTGCCGTATTCGGAAATCGTATGTTGCACTTGATGTCACGTCTAGTCGCAGAAAATCAGCACTCAAGCAGCACTCAAAGTTAAATCAGTCAAACTTCTTCTCGGTAATATTGCAGTTTTTCATGCCAACAAAGAAATGATGCCCTCTAGCATGGGTGTCAAACTCTGGCCCTTGAGGCAATATGAAATTAACATTAGAGCTAGCCCGCCGGTATTATACAGCGTCAGTGCCGCAGTAACACCGCATTCACCGGTAATACTCATACTTGCCAACCCTCCCGGTTTTCCCAAACTCCCAAGTTTCAGTGCCCCTCCCGAAAATCTCCCGGGGCAACCATTCTTCCGAATTTCTCCCGATTTCCACCTGGACGACAATATTGGGGGCGTGCCTTAACGGCACTGCCTTTAGCGTCCTCTACAACCTGTCGTCACGTCTGCTTTTCCTACATAGAAATAGCGTGCCAACCCAGTCACATAATATACGCGGCTTCTACACACACGCACACATGTGAATGCAAGGCACACTTGTTCAGCAGCCATACAGGTCACACTGAGGGTGGTCGTATAAACAACTTTAACACTGTTACAAATATGCACCACACTGTGAACCCACACCAAACAAGAATAACAAACACATTTCGAGAGAACATCCGCACCGTAACACAACATAAACACAACAGAACAAATACCCAGAACCCCTTGCAGCACTAACTCTTCCGGGACGCTAAAATATACACCCCCCCCAGCAATAATTAACGTTTTACTCACGGACTTTCTCTTGCTACTTCAAGGCTTGAATGTTTGATTCATTCATTATCGTTATTTTATTTTTAAATGGATTATTATTAGCCTGTGGAAAAAGTTCATTTTGATATTTACCTCAGAGGGCTGCAAATAAAAAAGAGGCATTCAATTTTTATTAAAATTTTATTTGATATGCCATTCATATTTTTTTATTATTATTATTATTATTATTTAAAACTCGATTTTACATGTCGCTATAAAGTTATATAAGCCTTGCTCTTTCAATATTCAATGCAAAACTTGTTTGGGTCCCTATTAAAAGGTTAAGTTGTTCAACCTTGGCCCGCGGCTTTGTTCAGTTTTAAATTTTGGCCCACTCTGTATTTTAGTTTGACACCCCTGCCCTATAGTAAACACTTGGAATTACAGTAAGGCTCCAGCCTTCAAAATGCACTATCTCGATGCTAATTTACATTGGATTTGCCATAACAATGCTACTGAATAGCATTAGTGATTTTACATGGCGATTTCAACACCTCCACATTTTGAAATGAAAACTACAACTAAGATGCACATTAAAATTAGACAGTTGCTGAGTAATAAGTACACTACTTACAGTATAAACACTTGGTGGGGCACAACAAAAGACTAGCTTCAGCTTAATGGCAAAGACGACATCCGAGCTAGGCAACACACCGTAGCCTATATACTCATGCCACCTAATGTCATGGGATTGCAATGACATTAGGGTCTCATTTTCAATACTTGAAAATGAGACCCGGAAGTGTAAGAAAACAATATACCTGTATAACAACTGGAGAGCACAGTCATTATTTTTAGTACCGTATCGATTCAAATGTAAGGTACCTACCTCTACACGTCATTGTTATGTGCATGCCAGGATTAGAAGAAAATAATACTTTACCCTAACTTATTTTGTGTTTCCTCAAATTGTTTTTATGTCCGAGTTTAGCTGCTAATCTTATTTCGTACTGGTCCATGTTGACAAAACAGTCCTGTGTAAAATGCCCTAAAGACAGCTTAACATTTAGGTATTTATTTTATAGCTATCACAGATTAATTTATTGATTGATTGATTGAAACTTTTATTAGTAGATTGCACAGTACAGTACATATTCCGTACAATTGACCACTAAATGGTAACACCTGAATACGTATTTTTTCTACTGGTTAAAGTCGGGCTCCACGTTAATCAATTCATGGTACAAATATATACTTATCAGCACAATACAGTCATCACACAAGTTAATCATCAGAGTATTTACATTTAATTATTTACATTATTTACAATCTGGGGGTTGGGATGTGGAGGGGGTTGGGTCGGGGGGGGGGTTGAGTTGGGTTGCTATCAGTACTTCAGTCATCAAGAATTGTATCATCTAAAAAAATGGACATAGAAACGGTGTAGGTCTGACTTCGTAGGATACGTACAACGAGCAGTGAACATAGTGGGCTCAGAAAGCATAAGAACAAGTATATACATTTGGTTATTTACAATCCGGGGAGGTGGGATTTGGTGGTGGTGGGGAGGGGGTTAGTCTAGGGTTGTATATCCGTGGAGGTGTTCTTTTGGTGAAGTTTTGAAGGAGGATAGAGATTAACTTTCTTTTACACCTGTTGGGAGTGCATTCCATATTGATGTGGCATAGAAGGAGAATGAGATAAGACCTTTGTTAGATCGGAATTTGGGTTTAACGTGGTTTGTGGAGCTCCCCCTAGTGTTGTGGTTATGGCGGTCATTTACGTTAAGGAAGTAGTTTGACATGTACTTCGGTATCAGGGAGGTGTAGCGGATTTTATAGACTAGGCTCAGTGCAAGTTGTTTTACTCTGTCCTCCACCCTGAGCCAGCCCACTTTGGAGAAGTGGGTAGGAGTGAGGTGTGATCTGGGGTGGAGGTCTAGCAGTAACCTGACAAGCTTGATCTGGGATGTTTGGAGTCTTGATTTGAGGGTTTTGGAGGTGCATGCGTAATTGAAAAAGGGTTGAATGAGAGTTCCCCGCTAGAATCTTCATGGTGCTTTTATTGACCAGAGAGGAGATTCTGTAGAGAAATATTGTTCGTTGGTTGACCTTTTTGATTGCATTGGTTGCCAATTTATCACAGGAAAGATTAGGCTCTAGAATGGAACCTAGGTAGGGGACCTCATCTTTCCTGGTGATAACAATGTCACCTACTTTTATAGTGAAATCACTGGCTTTCTTGAAGTTGATTCGGGACCCAAATAGGATGGATTTCGTTTTACCCAAGTGTATGGATAGCTTGTTGTCAGCGAGCCAGGTGCAAATTCTACAGAGTTCGGCACTGAGGATTTTTTGCACCTGTGACTTGTCCTTGCCGGATACCAGCAGGGCCGAGGCATCCGCAAACAGGAACAATTCGCAGTCGCATGCTGATGAAATGTCATTTACGTATATTAGGAACAGTAGAGGCCCTAAAATACTGCCTTGGGGGACTCCACAGCTTACTGAGGGGGGGACACGGTGCCGTTCACCTCTATCACCTGGTTCCTCCCCTCCAAGTAAGAATGCATCCAGCTCGATGAGGTTTCATTGAATAGCACGTGGACAAAAATCACTAACCTGTACGTAGAAATTGCAACAAATGGACAAACTTGCAAGACCAGCATTTGTCTGGAATAAACTTGCGTAGGTGCATATATAAGTAATACTTCCTGACAGTCAAACAAAAAGAAAAATGGATTTACCCTTTTGTGTGCCAACAAACACAAAGACACTACCCTGATGAATAAGATTTAATTATTATTTAATTATTGCAATGATTTAAGTGTTGCACCTGTTTCCAAGTTCCTTGTTTTACCTTCACTGATACAGTCAAAAACCTTTCGTTTTCATATCAGTTGTTTACAGAACACATCGTTATGTGATGTTTGTAACAACTTGGACTTACGAAAGACATTTAAAGACGTTCCTAAATGAAAACATGGGACTTGACTAATACATTATTTAAAATTGGAAGATTAGTGTTGCGCCATCATTTTTCAGAAAAATGCAGTTGTGAGACACTATTTTGCGTGATGGTATGATGAAATTACTTAATTCTATTTAAATTATTCACTGAAAGGGAAAGGGGTTATGACTTAATTCACTCTATAATGTTTTAAAGTATATTCTACAACATTTTTGGCCCGAGTTAAACATTGTGAAGCAAAAAATGGCTAAATAAAGTAAATTCAAATAAATGTAAATTTAAATTTAATAAATAATCCATCCATCCATTTTCTACCGCTTATTCCTTTTTGGAGTCGCGGGGGGCGCTGGTGCCTATCTCAGCTACAATCGGGCGATAGGTGGAGTACAACCTGGACAAGTCGCCACCTCATCGCAGAATTTAATAAAATATATAAAAAATATATTTAAATTTAAATAAAAAGTACATTTAAATCAAAAACACAAACAATAAATACTACAGTAGTATTGGCCACAAGATGATAATATAAGCAAAACAGAAAAGCCTGGAAAGAGGCAACTCCGAAAGGATATATCGCCAAGACTAGCACAGGTGCGGAGCAGAAATTCCTCGGACTCTGTATGCCAGTGGTTCTCAAACGGGGGTACGCGTACCCCTGTGGGTACTTGAAGGTATGCCAAGGGGTACGTGAGATTTTTTTTTTTAATATTCTAAAAATAGCAACAATTAAAAAATCCTTTATAAATATATTTATTGAATAATACTTCAACAAAATATGAATGTAAGTTCATAAACTGTGAAAAGAAATGCAACATTGAAATATTCAGTGTTGACAGCTGGATTTTTTGTGGACATAAATATTGATGTTAAAGATTTATTTTTTTGTGAAGAAATGTTTAGAATTAAGTTCATGAATCCAGATGGATCTCTATTACAATCCACTTTAAATTCATGAATACTTCTATCTGTAGAAATCTTTATTTATAATTGAATCACTTTTTTTTTTCTTCAACAAGTTTTTAGTTATTTTGACATCTTTTTTTCCAAATAGTTCAAGAAAAACTAAATGAGCAATATTTTGCACTGTTATACAATTTAATAAATCAGAAACTGATGACATAGTGCTGTATTTTACTTCTTTATCTCTTTTTTTCAACCAAAAATGCTTTGTTCTGATTAGGGGGTACTTGAATTAAAAAAATGTTCCCAGGGGGTACATCACTGAAAAAAGGTTGAGAACCACTGCTGTATGCTGTATTTTACCTCAATGTTTAATGTTCATCAATATATCTAACCGCACTAATTGATGTGTGACAATTTAATAAATTACTATATTTAGATCGTTATTTGTATTGTCTCATGCTTGTTCTGATTCTTGATGAATTAAATCAAAACCGAATACAGCCCGCCAGCGTCCAAAATCCAGCTACATTTTTTATTTTTTTTAATCTGTCCAAGCGCTTCTCTGTTAGCTACTTCTCTTTGTTTATAATGTCCATTTTCTGCTGAATCTACTCTCTATTTTATGCTGCCCTTTTTTGGCTGCAGCTGTTACATATACTGCAGGGGTGTCCAACCCATGTTAGCTCAGGGGCCGCATGGAGGGAAATCTGTGCACACGCGGGCCGGATTATTAAAGTCATTGCATTTAAAACAAAAAAATAAAGACAACTTCAGATTGTTTTCTTTGTCTTACTTTGGCTCAAAATAGAACAAACACATTCTGAAAATATGACAATAAAAGAATAGAAAAAAATACCCGGAAGCGATAAAGTTTAGATCAGGGGTCCCCAAACTACGGTTCACCAGCTTCCAAAATCTGGCCCGCGGGAAGTCTCAGGTTTAAAAAAAAAATTGTCCTTTCTAATCTATTTTCTACTGCTTGTCACTCTCAGGGTCTCCTAGCTGCTCAGGCAAATCATATTGTCTAAAAATGCTCGATATCGTGACATTACCGCGCTCGCGCCGCAGTGTCGGGTGAGCGTGCGGCAAATGCACACTCTTTTAGTCAATATGTGCATGTGGAATATATATATATATATATATATATATATATATATATATATATATATATATATATATATATATATATATATATTCTTTACAAGTGTATGTAAACACTTGTAAAGGACATAATGTCATGGCTGTCTTGAGTTTCCAATAATTTGTACATCTCTTATTTTTTTGTGATAGAGTGATTGGAGCACGTACTTGTTAGTCACAAAAGACATTCATGAAGTTTGGTTCTTTTATGAATTGATTATGATTCTATTGAAAAAGTGAAAAAATCTGTTGGGTCAAAAGTATACATACAGCAATGTTAATATTTGGTTACATGTCCCCTGGCAAGTTTCACTTCAATAAGGCGCTTTTGGTAGCCATCCACAAGTTTCTGCTTGAATTTTTGACCACTCTTCTTGACAAAATTGGTGCAGTTCAGCTAAATGTGTCGGTTTTCTGACATGGACTTGTTTCTTCACCATTGTCCACACGTTTTAGTCAGGATTCTGGGTAGGCCATTCTGAAACCATTATTCTAGCCTGATTTAGCCATTCCTTTACCACTTTGATGTGTGTTTGGGGTCATTGTCCTGTTGGAACACCCAATTCTGCTCAAGACCTAACCTCCGGGCTGATGATTTTAGATTGTCCTGAAGAATTTAGAAGTAATCCTCCTTTTTCATTGTCCCATTTATTCTCTGTAAAACACCAGTTTCATCGTCAGCAAAACAGGCCCAGATCATAATACTACAGCCACCATGCTTGACGGTAGGAGTGATGATCCTGGAATTAGAGGCCTCACCTTTTCTCCTCCAAACATATTGCTGGGTATTGTGGCCAAACAGCTAAATTTTGTTTCATCTGACCACAGAACTTTCTTCCGGAAGGTCTTATGCGGGCTCTACCGAGGATGTCGTTGTGGTTTGTGTTGTGGTTTGTGCAGCCCTTTGAGACACTAGTGATTTAGGGCTGTATAAATAATCATTGATTGATTGATTGATCTTTGTCCTTGGATGTGATTAATTTGTAAAAGAACCAAACTTCATGAATGTTTTTTGTGACTGTGGTGGATTGGTCCGTAACTTAAACAGCAAACAAAGTGATTTTAGTAGAAAAGGTTTATTTACCCATATTCAAAAGTACAAGTTGGATTGAATTGCCAATGCAAACAGACAGCATCCTCCGAAGGATCCAGAATCAAGCAAAATCATGCAAATCATATCAAATATTGGTCTACTGGCTTTTTGTATGTTTCCCTCATGTGTCAAGGTATCGTTGTTTTGCAACTGCTTGCTCCAAAAAAACCGTGGATCCCTTAGTCATAACAAACATTCAAAACATTTTGTAGAATGGTTAGAGCGACCACAAATTCAACTTTCCCCTACATATGCTCAGCAGTGGTTCAGAGGCTTTTAGATAGACTTTCTTTTTGGACTAAAACAGACACAAAATATGGTATAAAAGTCAGAAATTCCACTACATGACCAACATATATGTATTCAATTATTCCATCGCAAAAAAATAAGAGTTGTAGAAGTGTACATAATGTTTCAGTAGTGTGTATAAGAGTGTTTCAGTAGTGTGTGTGAGACAAAGATTTCAGTTGTTTATGTGGGAGCATTTCAGTATTAACATCTGGCCACAAACACAACAGACAAACAAATGCCAAGAAAAAGGCAAGGCTGCTGATCCGACTCCGCTTGGGATGGTTTCCTGTGGACGAGTCTCTCGCTGCTGTCTTGGATCTGCTTTGAATTGAATTCTCGCGGCTGTGTTGGATCCACTATGGGTTGAACTTTCACAGTATCATGTTAGACCCGCTCGACATCTATTGCTTTCGGTCCCCTAGTGTGGGGGCGGGGGGGGGGGGGGGGGGGGTGTTGCACATGTGGTCCTCTCCAAGGTTCTCACTGGGTGTGAGTTCTCCTTGCCCACATTGACGTCCCACTGGGTTAGGAGATTTTCCTTGCCCTTATGTGGGTTCTTCCGAGGATGTTGTAGTGGTTTGTTCAGCCCTTTGAGACACTTGTGATTTAGGGCTGTATAAATAAACATTGATTAATTGATTGATTGATTGATTGTGATGTCTGTTCGCGGAAAAACAAAATCTGAATCCACGATTTGACTCACTCAAATGGCCCTGATGCAACAACAGGAGCAGGCTGTTCTGAAAACATCCCCCGAGTACTCCTCAATGATGGACGCTTTTGACGTCCCTCCCTCCTCAACGACACCTGGAGTCGAAGTTTTGCTTGCATGCAGAACGGCTCCAGGCCTATGGACACTACATCAACACACCCAAGACAATGGGCATATACACACACCCATCCAACCCCCACCCCACGCCTTCACCAGCGCTTGATTCCACTTCGGGGTGATGGACGGCTGGCAGCGCTTTATAGCAGCAGTCGACCTCCAGAATCCTAACTCCACCCCCCTCCCTCATCTTCTTCCACAGGGTTTTACCTTTTTCCCGTCTTTTACAGGGTGCCTTGTGGCGACCCATCAGCGTTCCTGTTCTGTAACCTTGTACACCAGGCGTGTCCAAAGTGCGGCACATACCTACTTCACAGTAGGTATGGTGTTCTTGGGATGCAACTCAGTGTTCTTCTTCCTCCAAACACGACGAGTTGAGTTTACATCAAAATGGATACATGGATGATACAGCAGATGATTGGGAGAATGTCATGTGGTCAGATGAAACCAAAATAGAACTTTTTGATATAAACTCAACTCGTCCTGTTTGGAAGAAGAAGAATACTGAGTTGCATCCCAAGAACACCATACCTACTGTGAAACATGGGGGTGGAAACATCATGCTTTGGGGCTGTTTTTCTGCTAAGGGGACAGGACGATTGATCCGTGTTAAGGAAAGAATGAATGGGGCCATGTATCGAGAGATTTTGAGCCAAAACCTCCTTCCATCAGTGAGATCTTTGAAAGGTCGACCAAATACTTATTTTCCACCATAATTTACAAATAAATTCTTGGATTTTTTTTTTCACATTCTGTCTCTCACAGTTGAAGTGTACCTGTGATGAAAATTACAGACCTCTGTCATCATTTTAAGTGGGAGAACTTGCACAATAGGTGGCTGACTAAATACTTTTTTGCCCCACTGTACATTGTGGTGTCCTCTGCGGTGTTCTACGCCATCGTCTGCTGGTGTGGGGGGAGCGTGGCCAGAGACAGGAGCAGACCCAACAAAGCAACCAAGAGATTCGACTCCACCAACTCTCGGCCAGTGTCCAGTCTGCATGGATGAGCAAGACGCATGGATGCGTCTAAGGAGACCGAAGTGTCCGATACCTGCTCATTCAGTCAAGACACTGTGAAGCCCGTCCGTCCCGGCGCTCAGCGCCAGCTCCGTGGCCCTGTCTCTACATCCGCATCTCCTCCAGTCTCTCCAAATGGACTCTGGTGTGGTAGAGACCCAGCAGCTGCTCTACATGGCCAAAAGGCTCCCGGGAGGCAGATCCAGAAGTTCACAAAAAAGCACCGCAGAAGTCACAAAAGTGCCACCCCTTGTCACGCAGACTCAAAGGGTCCCCAACCAAAAAGCAAAAAAAACAAACAAAAAAAAAAACATGTGGAAACACAAAAAAAGGACACAAGAGCACAGAGCTCCTGCCAACAGCAGCCACTACACCGGCACCATCTTAGGAATGTTAAAATGTTTAAAAAAAAAAAAATTACGGAAAAAATGTCAGTGTTGCGAAATGTTTTTGTTTGCTTCCGTCTTCTCGGTATTCTCTATAGGCGGATGGCATTCAACAATGATGTATCTTGACTTGCTATTGTGTACACGCACTGAACATGATATGCTGGGCTCCAGCAGTAAACATCCAGCACGAGAACTAACATTCTCATGAACTCCACAAACAAAGAAATAGAGAGTCTGACGTAGAAAAGAATGAGGAAAAGTATTTCAATTTTTTTTTTTTTTACAGTGGGTGTCTATTTTTAGCAACTAGATGCATTTGTCTTGTGTGTATCAATCAATCAATGTTTACTTATATAGCCCTAAATCACTAGTGTCTCAAAGGGCTGCACAAACCACAACACAAACCACTACGACATCCTCGGTAGGCCCACATAAGGGCAAAGAAAACTCACACCCAGTGGGACGTCGGTGACAATGATGACTATGAGAACCTTGGAGAGGAGGAGAGCAATAGATGTCGAGCGGGTCTAACATGATACTGTAATGTCGAGCGGGTCTAACATGATACTGTGAAAGTTCAATCCATAATGGATCCAACACAGTCGCGAGAGTCCAGTCCAAAGCGGATCCAACACAGCAGCGAGAGTCCCGTTCACAGCGGAGCCAGCAGGAAAACATCCCAAGCGGAGGCGGATCAGCAGCGCAGAGATATCCCCAACCGATACACAGGCAAGCAGTACATGGCCACCGGATCGGACCGGAACCCCTCCACAAGGGAGAGTGGGACATAGGAGAAAAAGAAAAGAAACGGCAAATCAACTGGTCTAAAAAGAGGGTGTCTATTTAAAGGCTAGAGTATACAAATGAGTTTTAAGGTGAGACTTAAATGTTTCTACTGAGGTGGCATCTTGAACTGTTACCGGGAGGGCATTCCAGAGTACTGGAGCCCGAAATGAAAACGCTCTATAGCCCGCAGACTTTTTTTGGGCTTTGGGAATCACTAATAAGCCGAAGTCCTTTGAACGCAGATTTCTTGCCGGGACATATGGTACAATACAATCGGCAAGATAGGATGGAGCTAGACCGTGTAGTATTTTATACGTAAGTAGTAAAACCTTAAAGTCACATCTTAAGTGCACAGGAAGCCAGTGCAGGTGAGCCAGTACAGGCGTAATGTGATCAAACTTTCTTGTTCTTGTCAAAAGTCTAGCAGCCGCATTTGGTACCAACTGTAATCTTTTAATGCTAGACATAGGGAGACCCGAAAATAATACGTTACAGTAGTCGAGGCGAGACGTAACAAACGCATGGATAATGATCTCAGCGTCTTTAGTGGACAGAATGGTGCGAATTTTAGCGATATTACGGAGATGAAAGAAGGCTGTTTTAGTAACACTTTTAATGTGTGCTTCAAAGGAGAGAGTTGGGTCAAAGATAATACCCAGATTCTTTACCGAGTTGCCTTGTTTAATTGTTTGGTTGTCAAATGTTAGAGTTGTATTATTAAATAGAGGTCAGTGTCTAGCAGGACCGATAATCAGCATTTCCGTTTTTTTGGCGTTGAGTTGCAAAAAGTTAGCGGACATCCATTGTTTAATTTCATTAAGACACGCCTCCAGCTGACTACCATCCGGCGTGTTGGTCAGCTTTAGGGGCATGTAGAGTTGGGTGTCATCAGCATAACAGTGAAAGCTAACACCGTATTTGCGTATAATGTCACCTAGCGGCAACATGTAGATGCTCAAGAGTGCAGGGCCAAGGACCGAACCCTGGGGAACTCCACACGTTACCTTAACGTAGTCCGAGGTCACATTGTTCTGGGAGACGCACTGCATCCTATCAGTAAGATAAGAGTTAAACCAAGACAGGGCTAAGTCTGACATACCAATTCGTGTTTTGATACGTTCTAATAAAATATTATGATCGACGGTATCGAAAGCAGCGCTAAGATCGAGGAGCAGCAACATAGATGACGCATCAGAATCCATCGTTAGCAATAGATCATTAGTCATTTTTGCGAGGGCTGTCTCCGTGGAGTGATTTGCCCTGAAACCGGATTGAAAGGTTTCACATAGATTGTTAGACGCTAGGTGTTCATTTAACTGCTCCGCAAACAATTTTTTCGAGGATTTTTGAATTAAAGGGAAGGTGAGACACCGGTCGGTAGTTTACCATGAGGTCAGGATCGAGGTTAGGTCTTTTAAGAAGAGGATGAATAACCGCTTTTTTGAATTCTAGGGGAACAGTGCCCGAGGAAAGTGATAAGTTTATGATATTTAGCGCTGATGGACCTAATAATACAAAGAGCTCTTTGATCAGTTTCCCAGGAAGTGGGTCAAGTAAACATGTTGTTTGTTTTATTCCATTTACACGTTGTAACAATTCCTCTAATGTTATTTCCTCAAAACGAGAGAAACTATTTTGGAGGGCAGTATCCGCCGTATATACAATCGTGTCAGTGTTAATAGAACCCCGTTGTAGCTGGGACGCATTGTCTTTAATCTCCTTTCTAATGACTTAAATTTTCCTACTAAAGAATTGTATAAAGTCATCAGCTGAGTGGGTGGAGCTACTGGAAGGGGTCCCTTGTTGGGTTAGCGATGCTACTGTACTAAACAAAAATTTAGGATCGTTTTTATTACGGTGGATGAGATTTGAGTAATATTTAGCTTTAGCTAAGGTAAGCATGCGTTTATAAGTTATTAAACTATCACTCCATGCTTGATGGTGCACCTCAAGTTTAGTCGTGCGCCATTTGCGTTCCAGCTTTCTACATAATAATTTCTGAGCTCTAGTTTCTTCTGTAAACCACGGGGTACGCTTTTTTGGAGCCTTTTTTAACTTTAGCAGTGCTATGTTATCAATGGTTTCGCGCAGGGCGTTGTTAAAGTTGTTAATGTGGTTATCAATAGAGCCCACATATGTTGTCGTTGTGGCCGTATTAATGTTGCGGCTGCTATAGCAGTTATTATTATTATTAGTTTGACGAACATGCATCTGAACCTCAAATTTTTTAAGGTAATGATCAGACAATACTTTAGTATACGGGAGTATCGTAACTTTGGAAATGGTGATACCCCTGACAAGCACTAGGTATATCGTATTACCGTTGCGATGCGTGGGTTCATTTATTATTTGTGTGAGACCACAGCTATCAATTATAGTCTGGAGCGCTACGCACGGTGGGTCCGATGGGGTATTCATATGGATATTAGAGTCCCCCATTGTGATTATATTATCGGCGTGTGTCACTAGATCAGCAACAAACTCTGAGAATTCATTGATAAAGTCCGAATAGGGCCCTGGGGGGCGGTACATAACAGCCAGGTGTAGAGGCAGCGGTGTGACAGACCTCATAGTAAGCACCTCAAACGATTTATATTTATTATTTATGTTAGGACTAAGGTTAAAGTTTTCGTTGTATATTAGTGCGACCCCCCCACCCCTTTTAAGAGGACGGGCAATATGCGCATGTGTAAAGTTAGGAGGACATGCCTCATTTAGCGCAAAAAAGTCGTTTGGTTTAAGCCAGGTTTCGCTGAGACTGATGACGTTAAGATTGTTGTCTCTGATGATATACTTAACTAACAACGTTTTGGGAGACAACGATCTTATGTTTAAAAAACCTATATTATAGGTAGTGGGCTGTTTTAGGGAATTTTTGATCAAATTATCCGTGGTAGCAATATTAATAATGTTGTGTTTATTATGCCCAGTGCATTTAGTATAATTACGACCATATCTAGGAATTGATACTACGGGAATTTTCCGATTGTTTGTTTGTTGCTTTGATAAACTGAACGCATCATAGTTTGCCACCTCAGTAGAACACATGTCCAACTCTGAAACAATCAAAGCAAAAAAAACGTGTTCTAATTTAACTGACTCCATACACAGACCAGTAGTCTCGCATCTTCCATTTAAATCCGGCTTCAGGATGGAGGAAAGTGGTGTTCTGTGGGGATTAGCCTTCTGCTTTGTTTTTAGCCCCGCTTGGCATCCGCGTTTCCGATCACACCGCTGGGGTCTGCTCTGTAGACGGCCCCCGCTGCTACTATACTCCCCTGCTTTGCTCTGATTAGGGGGTACTTGAATTTAAAAAAATCTTCACAGGGGTACATCACTGAAAAAAGGTTGAGAACCACATCTTTGACCTAACATGCATGTTTTTTGGACATTGGGGAAAAAAACCAAGGGAATTATGTTATAAACTTACAAACTCCACAGATAGATTCCAACCAATTCAAACCCAGATCTCCTGACTGCAAGGCAGACGTGCTGACCACTGCATTACCGTGACACCCATCACAGTATGTTTATTTTGTTCAATCATTCTTCGCTTCCAGGCATTAGACCACTACACGGGAATACTTCGGCCATTGATATTTTTTAATTATTATTATTTTAAACTCGATTTTGAATGTCACTATAAAGTTATATAAGCCTTGCTTGGTCAATATTCAATGCAAAACTTGTTTGGGTCCCTATTAAAGGATTAATTTGTTCAACCTCGGCCCGCGGTTTTGTTCGGTTTTAAATTTTGGCCCACTCTGTATTTGAGTTTGACACCCCTGCCGTAAAAGGTTATCCCTTTGATTCAGCAGAAGTTAAAATAAATGAAATAAGGTGCTAACCATTGTCGAGGTGTCCGTCAAACCGTGGGAACAAAATAACATTATGGAGCACAGACAAACTGAAGAACAAGCTATTTATTCCATATCCACCTGCTCGTTGGGTCGGTTGATTTGAGTTACTGGAGCAAAGTCAGGCTGATTGTATTTCTCTGATAATACGTTCAAAAGAGTCTATCCACTTCTCGTAGCTATGCGTGCCAAAATGAAACTTGTAAACCAGTCTGCCTTCATATCACTCCCCATGACAGCATCAGTGTTGTTTTCACGGATGCCACACAAAAGTCCCTGCAACTAAAAGTTCCAGGAATAAGTTAGGCATTTTTAACACATTACATTAAGAAAAAACAACTGGTTATATTTGTACAATTCAACTTATTCGAAACGGAGTAGGAAGAAGCAGAGATTACAATGGCTATAATTCTACCCCTTCTTCATGACTTTTACAGATAAGTCATGCACACCTTAACTTGTACATGTTCAAATCAAGTTCACTTCCTGTGTGAAAGAAGGAATGTGTTCAAAAAAATAGAAATGCAAATTAATAAGCAAACTGGACCCGATTGCCCAATACTTAAGAATCCTGAGAAGAAAAATTACTGTGAAAGAGGTTTTGTTATTTAAATCCTAATGTGTGACTTCTAAAGGACTGTGGGCTATAAATAAATAGATTGAAATCCGAAACACAGATAAACGTTCTTTCTAACGAAAATGGAAATATTATAGTGTAAATAATGATGGAAAATGATCGATCCATGAACTTAAAATAATGCAGTAGAAGAGAAATACTGTCATTTGTGGCAATCCTTGCCAAATCCTGAAAATGTTTGTTAAACACACCATTGGCTGTAGATAAGTTAAAGGTCACTGCAGGTTACGAACAGTCAGTGAATGCCTCGGCAGTGCGACTTATGCAACGGCAGTGAAATGACCTAAGACCAAAAATTTAATTGGGATCTATAATTATATCCGTCTTTTGACTTATGCAACGGCAGTGAAATGACCTAAGACAAAAAATTTAATTGGAATCTATAATTATATCCGTCTTTTGACTTATTAATGTTGTTAGGTTGGAAACTGATGTGAAGGAACACACGTTTACATTTTGTCGTGGCAGAGGTAATAAAGATCGAGCACATTGATACAGTATATCAGTGTTAAAGGCCTACTGAAACCCACTACTACCGACCATGCAGTCTGATAGTTTATATATCAATGATGAAATATTAACATTGCAACACATGCCAATACGGCCTTTTTAGTTTACTAAATTACAATTTAAAATTTACTGGGAGTTTCGTCTTGGAAACGTCGTGTAATGATGACGTGTACGCAGGACGTCACGCGTTTTTAGGAAGTATGAGCGCTATGCACACACACAGCTAAAAGTCGTCTGCTTTAAAGGCATAATTAAACAGTATTTTGGAGATCTGTGTTGCTGAATCTTTTGCAATTTGTTCAATTAATATTGGAGAAGTCAAAGTAGAAAGATGGAATTGGGAAGCTTTAGCCTTTAGCCACACAAACACAAGGTGATTCCTTGTTTAAAATTCCCGGAGCTGAAACTTTACTATGGATCAGAGCGCGGTCAAGCAGACATGGATCCCAACCGAATGTCAACCAGCAGGTTTCGGTGAGAAAATTGTGGTTAAAAAGTCGCCACTTACCGGATATCAGCTGAGCTTTGTCGTCTATAGCTGCCGTCAACACCCGTGAGACATGGCGTCAACACACCCGTGGCCGTACACCTCCGACTATCAGGTAATATTAAATTCACTAGAACACTAGCAACACAATAGAAAGATAAGGAATTTCCCAGAATTATCCTACTAAATGTGTCTAAAAACATCGGAATACATCCCAATGCTATTGCGTTTTTTTTAAACTCGTTTTTTTTTTTTTTAGTCCGTCGCTATCAATATCCTCAAACACAAATCTTTCATCCTCGCTCAAATTAATGGGGAATTTGTCATTTTCTCGTTCCGAATAACTGTTTTTGTTGGAGGCTCCCATTAAAATCAATGTGAATATGTGAGGAGCCCCCACACTGCGACTTCCTTTAAAGGTGAGGCTTTTTCGGGAAGTACCAAAAGTGGCGAACTTTGTCGTCGATTTTGTCGACTAAATCCTTTCAGCAAAAATATGGCAATATCGCGAAATGATCAAGTATGACACATAGAATGGACCTGCTATTCCCGTTTAAATGAGAGAAAATCTAATTTCAGTAGGCCTTTAATTTTGACAGCTGTTTTTAATTTAATTTTAGTTTTAGAATATTTTAGTTTTTGTCATATTTTAGTCATCTAAATTAATTTAATTTATTCAAATTTAGTCTACGTAATTCGTCAATATTTAAATCAACAAAAAATACACCAAATTTTGTCGACTTAAGTATAGTGGACAACATATCTTTGAAGTGGTTTTGAAAGCACTTTTATTCATCATTATTGTAGAGCATCTGAAAATCTAAATTCACAACAAAACCCGCACTCCATGAATATTTCAGTAAGAACGTTTCAACCGTATTATGTGTTATTGTTTTAACTAAAATTTAGCACTTTTTTGAAACGGTCACCTAAAGAAACAAACTGTTTTTATTCTAGATTGGCGGACAAGCTCACTCACTCCTTCTCTACTGTCTTTAATAGTAACAGCAATTCAGTACATTTTGAGTCATTTGGAAATATTAGTTAAAGCCTACCTACTGTTGCATAATTAGGCTGCAGAATATGCTTCAAGTTGGTTGTATTTTTACCGGATAAAAGGAAACCACAGGTTTTACAACTTGATTTGTTTTTCAACCTTGCAATGGTAAAATATGTCTTCTCATTCTTCCAGAGGTAGAAGACATATTGTGACGATGTGTGTGACAATACAGTAGGGATGTAACGATATGAGAATTTCATATCACGGTTATTGTGACCAAAATTATCACGGGGATCGTTATTATTGTGGAATGTGCTCAAAAATATTTTTAAACATAACTAAAATAAATAAAAACTATTTTGCATTTATCGTGTTTGTTATTTTTCACTGAAGTGTTTTAGTCTTAGTGTTTTATCTGTTTTAATAGCTAATCTTTAACTGTTGTACTGTAAATATTTGTTTGTACAGTGGCACTTTCATATTTATTTAAAGGAAAAGTGCGTAACAAATAAAATCTATTCTAATTATGTATCACTTCTGGCGGGCGTTGTGTCTGTCCTACTCTGTTTAGCGGTACTTGAACGCACCATAAAAACGCCTGGTCTCTTTTCCTCTGAGGAACGATTGACCATCATAAATCCGTGCTAAGGGAGCACAGCTTGTAGGTAAAATGTGCACAACTGAATGGCTTAGTTGCTCAGACACTAATGCGTTCATATAAGTTTAGATTGGAGTATGTTGTTTTGGTAACACTTGAGTATGGGGAACGTCCATCCCATCCATCCATTTGCTACCGCTTATTCCCTTTCGGGGTCGCGGGGGGCGCCGGCGCCTATCTCAGCTACAATCGGGCGGAAGGCGGGGTACACCCTGGACAAGTCGCCACCTCATCGCAGGGCTATGGAGAACGTATTCACCATTAATTAGTTGCTTATTAACATAGGGTTAAGGTTAGGTTTAGGGTTGGGATTAGGGCTGGGGTTGGGTTAGGGGCAATGGTTCTTAACCTGGGTTCGATCGAACCCTAGGGGTTCGGTGAGTTGGCCTCAGGCGTTCGGCGGAGGTCAAGGAGGACAGGAGGGGCGGTATAGCTCGGTTGGTAGAGTGGCCGTGCCAGCAACATGAGGGTTCCAGGTTCGATCCCCGCTTCCGCCATCTTAGCCACTGCCGTTGTGTCCTTGGGCAAGACACTTTACCCACCTGCTCCCAGTGTCACCCACACTGGTTTAAATGTAACTTAGATATTGGGTTTCACTAAGTAAAGTGCTTTGAGTCACGAGAGACAAGCGCGATATAAACATAATTCACTTCACTAATTCACTTCACTTCAAAACACACCCGACTCTCCGTGTAAATACAAACTTCTCCCTATCGGCGTATTACGGATACGGCAACAGCCGACTGATTTGGTGGTGTGTAATTTGTTGTGAGTTTATGCACTGTGTTGTTTTGTTCTTTGAACAAGGTGATGTTCATGCACAGTTCATTTTATGCATCAGTAAAAAAATAACATGGTAACACTTTAGTATGGGGAACATATTCACCATTAATTAGTTGCTTATTAACATGCAAATTAGTAACATATTGGTTCTTAACTAGTCTTACGTACTTATTAATTCCTTATTCGGCATGGCCTTATTGTAACCCTAACCAAAGAACTGTAAATTAAATAAATAAATGATAAATGGGTTGTACTTGTATAGCGCTTTTCTACCTTCAAGGTACTCAAAGCGCTTTGAGACTACTTCTACATTTACCCATTCACACACTGATGGAGGGAGCTGCCATGCAAGGCGCTAACCAGCACCCATCAGGAGCAAGGGTGAAGTGTCTTGCTCAGGACACAACGGACATGACGAGGTTGGTACTAGGTGGGGATTGAACCAGCGACCCTCGGGTTGCGCACGGCCACTCCTCCACCGCGCCACGCTGTCCTTTTAATTAAGTCTTTATTATTTAGAATATGTTTTCCTAGTGTCCAAATGACTCTAATTTAAGTTTTCGTTGCTTAGAATATGTTCCCCATACTAAAGTGTTACCAAAAACATATAACTTTGTCTTGAATTTGAATTTGTCTAGTTTTATTTTTCACTAAGAAGGGTTCGGTGAATGGGCATATCAAACTGGTGGGGTTCGGTACCTCCAACAAGGTTAAGAACCACAGGGTTAGGGTTATGGTTAGGGAATATCCTTAGTTAATGGCTTACTTATTTTATAATAGGGGCCATGCAGAATAAGGCATTAATAAGTACTGGGGAGTTGGGAGAGTGGCCGTGCCAGCAACCTGAGGGTTCCTGGTTCGATCCCCACCTTCTACCAAACTTGTCACGTCCTTTGTGTCCTTGAGCAAGACACTTCACCCTTGCTCCTGATGGGTCGTGGTTAGGGTCTTGCATGGCAGCTCCCGCCATCAGTGTGCGAATGTGTGTGTGAATGGGTGAATGTGGAAAGAGTGTCAAAGCGCTTTGAGTACCTAGAAGGTAGAAAAGCGCTATACAAGTATAACCCATTTACTGTTGAACATTTACTTAATAATGACTAATTAAGAGCCAATATGTTACTAATTTGCATGTAAATAAGCAACTCATTAATGGTGAAGAGGTGTACCTTAAAATAAAGTGTTAACATTGTTTTTAATTTAAGCTAGCGAGCTGGCCCCGCTAAATCCGCCGTGGACTGTGAGTTTATAAAAGTGCAGTTATCGGTTTACAGATCATTTTAGTTCAAAAGGTTAATACTAACAGTCGGGAGTGTTATTACCTTTTATCATTACATCCCTACAACATAGTCTGGTTTCCCGGTGAAAAATCCAAACACTGTGTCTTCGAAGTTGTAGTTCTGATTGGATCCCCGCTGTTATTTACCCTTGCCCCTCATCTGCATGCTACTGATAGATTCCTAACTTGTCCCACCCAAATAAAGACGAAAACAAATATGACTGGATTTCATCTCTGTCAATTATTTTCCTCATAGTTTTCGTCAACGTGCATTTGCTTTGACTCGTTATCGTCCTATTTTAGTCAGAGGGAACTAGGTTGTTGACGATAACTAAGACACACATTTCTAGTCATCAAAAGTAACACTGCTTTATATATAAATACTGGTTAAAAATGTTGACTTATTTGTACACTTCATAATAAATCCCAAAATATACATCAATCAATCATCAATCAAAGTTTGACATCCGGGCACTTGGAGTGCAATGGACGTGGAGTGGATCTAGTTAATAGTGTGAGAGTCCAGACCGTAGTGAGGCCAGCAGGGTATCATTTTGAGTGGAGACGAGTCAGCAGCACAGAGACGTCCCCAACTGATGCACAGATGAGTGGTCCACTCCGGGTCCCGACTTTGAACAGCTAGTGACTCATCTGTGGTCACCTAATAACATCTCCATGCAGAAGAGCGGGGCAGAGCAGAAAAGAGACGGCAGATCAACTGATCTAAAAGTGTGGTCTATTTAAAGGCTAGCGCATACAAATTAGTTTTAAAATGGGACTTAAATGCTTTTACCGAGGTAGCATCTCTAACTGTTACCGAGAGGGCAATAGATTTTGACAACAAGTAATATGGCTTCATCTTGTCCTCCGTTTAACTTGATGTAGATTTTTAGGTTGGCGCTCCAAGTGCCCTGAATTTTCCGCTGCTTCCTCAACCCGTGCGCCTTCCTGGCGATGTCAGCGTTGTGTTCTGTCAGATGCCCATTGATGTAGACCAGTGGTTCTCAACCTTTTTCAGTGATGTACCCCCTGTGAACATTTTTTTAATTCAAGTACCCCCTAATCAGAGCAAAGCATTTTTGGTTGAAAAAAAGAGATACAGTAAAGAAGTAAAATACAGTACTATGTCATCAGTTTCTGATTTATTAAATTGTATAACAGTGCAAAATATTGCTCATTTGAAGTGGTCTTTCTTGAATTATTTGGAAATAAAAGATATAAAAATAACTAAAAACACACAAGTGATTTGTCCAATTCAACTTATTCGAAACGGAGTAGGAAAAAGCAGAGATTACAACGGCTATAATTCTACCCCTTCTCCATGACTTTTACAGATAAGTCATGCACACCTTAACTTGTACATGTTCAAATCAAGTTCACTTCCGGTGTGAAAGATGGAATGTTTTAAAAAAAATAGAAATGCAATTTAATAAGCAAACTGGACCCGATTTCTCAATACTTAAGAATCCTGAGAAGAAAAATTACTGTGAAGGAGGTTTTGTTATATAAATCCCAACGTGTGACTTCTAAAGGACTGTGGGCTATAAATAAATAGATTGAAATCCGAAACACAATAAACAAGTGATTCAATTATAAATAAAGATTTCTACACATAGAAGTAATCATCAACTTAAAGTGCCCTCTTTGGGGATTGTAATAGAGATCCATCTGGATTCATGAACTTAATTCTAAACATTTCTTCACAAAAAAAGAAATCTTTAACATCAATATTTATGGAACATGTCCACAAAAAATCTAGCTGTCAACACTGAATATTGGATTATTGCATTTCTTTTCACAGTTTATGAACATACATTCATATTTTGTTGAAGTATTATTCAATAAATGTATTCATAAAGGATTTGTGAATTGTTGCTATTTTTAGAATATTTAAAAAAAATCTCACATACCCCTTGGCATACCTTCAAGTACCTCCATGGGTACGCGTACCCCCATTTGAGAACCACTGATGTTGACGTCTGTATTTTTAGTTGTTGAACTTTGTGACGATAACAGGTGGTGTTGGTCCTGCTAGACCAGTGGTTTTCAAATGGGGGTACGCGTACCCCTGGGGGTACTTGAAGGTATGCCAAGGGGTACGTGAGATTTAAAAAATATATATTCTAAAAATAGCAACAATTCAAAAATCCTTAATAAATATATTTATTGAATAATACTTCAACAAAATCTGAATGTAAGTTCATAAACTGTGAAAAGAAATGTAACAATGCAATATTCAGTGTTGACAGCTAGATTTTTTGTGGACACGTTCCTTAAATATTGGTGTTAAAGATTTCTTTTTTTGTGAAGAAATATTTAGAATTAAGTTCATGAATCTGTCAAGACTTGGACTTGGGCGTAGATTGTGTTCCCGAGGTGCAAAGCGAATGGAATGGAAACGGCGTGAAGGTAAAGACATTTCTTTATTTTAATACTAACTAAAAACAGGAACAAACAAAAAGCGCTCACAATGGAGGTACAAAACTTGGCTATGAAACAAATCTATGAACATAAAACAAAACACTTGCACAATGGCATGAATAACAAAAAACTTACTTGGAAAACGACAAAGGGCATGGATCATTGGCATGGAAGGCATAACAGGTGGTAGACGTGGGAAGGAGGTGATGTTGCCAGGCTGACTACCTGGTAACTGTGGCTTAAATAATACTATGGTGATTGAAAACAGGTGCACGACATGGGGACAGGTGAAAACTAATGGGTTGGCATGGAAACAAAGCAAACAAGGAAGTCCAAAAGCAGGAAACAATGTCCAAAAAACAAAACCGAAGATGATTAAAACAAAACATGACCACTCAGACATGACAGGATCCAGATGGATCTCAATTACAATCCCCAAAGAGGGCACTTTAAGTTGATGATTACTTCTATGTGTAGAAATCTTTATTTATAATTGAATCACTTGTTTATTTTTCAACAAGTTTTTAGTTATTTTTATATCTTTTTTTACAAGTAGTTCAAGAAAGACCACTACAAATGAGCAATATTTTGCACTGTTATACAATTTAAAAAATCCGAAACTGATGACATAGTGCTGTATTTTGCTTCTTTATCTCTTTTTTTACAACCAAAAATGCTTTGCTCTGATTATGGGGTACTTGAATTAAAAAAATGTTCACAGGGGGTACATCACTGAAAAAATGTTGACAACCACTGTGCTAGACAATAGAATGCATGTTTTCAATTTTTGTTGACATCCTTTTTCGCCCCCTTTGATTGCAGAAATTTGCCCCCATGTTGCTCCGTTGATGCAGCAGCACCTTATCCTCCCCTCGGTTACCAGCTGCTCGCCATTCCGCATAGATAGATAGATAGATAGATAGATAGATAGATAGATAGATAGATAGATAGATAGATAGATGGATAGTACTTTATTGATTCCTTCAGGAGAGTTCCCTCAGGAAATAATAAATAATCGGGGTATATGTTATTGTTTTGCATCCCCTGCCATTTAAGTACCCCCTTCTCCCCAGAGAGGATTTGTACAGTGTGATGGCGTGTGGTACAAAAAAGTTTTTCAGACTATTAGTCCTGGACTATAGGCACCAGCGACCCCGAAAGGGAATAAGCGGTAAAAAATGGATGGATGGATGGATGGATAGTCCTGGACTTGGGATGAAGCAGTCTAGCACTGAACAGGCTCCCCCGGCTACTGATAATGGTATGCAGAGGGTGACTGGCATCATCCATGATCAGGGGCGCCGCTAGAGATTTTGGGCCCCATGAAAATAATCTTTACAGGGCCCCCAACACAGCTGCAACATTTTTTGATGCGATTTTACATACAAGAGGGGGGCCTCTCTGGGCCCCCCTCCATCATGGGCCCCTAGAATCCGTCTCCTTTACCCCCCCCTTTTTGGCGCCCCTGTCCATGATGCTCACTAGTTTTTCCACAGTCTTCTTCTCTGCCACCGTCACCAGTGAGTCCAGTTTTATTCTGATCGTAGAGCCGGCCCGCCTGATCAGTTTCTCCAGTCTGGAGCTGTCCTTAGATGTATTTCCCCCTCAGCAAACTACCGTGTAGAAACAGAACACTGGACACCACAGACTGGTAGTTCATCCACAAGAGCATGTGCGTAATCTGAAGCCCAGTCATAATCCCATTGTTCATGCGAAAAGGCTATGGTACTTCCTAATGTAACATGATCATTTTCATCATTTTGCTTCTTTAAAACACTCACTTTCTCTTCTTGCCAAACCACTTATCCTTCTGCCCTTTTAAAGTGTTGCAATATAATTTGTCATTTCCTGTTTTGATCAGTATTTAAAGTCTATTGTGTCTATTCAGCCTGGCGGCCATGTCCTTCATCCTTGCACATACATTATTCAGCCCCATATTTTTGACATCAGGCCCTAGAGTAGGGGTGTCAAACTGAAATACAGAGTGGGCCAAATTTTAAAACTGAACAAAGCCGCGGGCCAATGTTGAACAAATTAACCTTTTAATAGGTACCTAAACAAGTTTTGCGTTGAATATTAAACAAGCAAGGCCTGTATAACTTTATAGTCACGTACAAAATCCCGTTTCAAATTATAATAATTATTAAAAAAATATCAATGGCATATCAAATAAATTTAAATAAAAATTGGGGGAGCGGGGTTTGGTGGTAGCAGGGGTGTATATTGTAGCATCCCGGAAGAGTTAGTGCTGCAAGGCGTTCTGGGTATTTCTTCTGTTGAGTTTATGTTGTGCTACGGTGCAGATGTTCTCCCGAAATGTGTTTGTCATTCTTGTTTGGTGTGGTTTCACAGTGTGGCGCATATTTGTAAAAGTGTTAAAGTTGTTTATACGGCCACCTTCAGTGTGACCCTTATGTTTGTTGATACAGTATGCCTTGCATTCACTTGTGTGTGTTAAAGCCGCATATATTCTGTGACTGGGCCGGCACGTGGTTTGTATGGCGTAAAAGCGGACGTGACGACAGGCTGTAGAGGACGCTAAAGGCAGTGCCTAGAAGGCACGCCCCCAATATTGTTGTCCGGGTGGAAATCGGTAGAAATTCGGAAGAATGGTTTCTCCGAGAAATTTTCGGGAGGGGCACTGAACTTTGGGAGTCTCCTGGGAAAATCGTGAGGGTTGGCAAGTATGAGTATCAGCAGTGAATGCAGTGTTACAGAGGCATCGACCCTGTATAATATCAGCGGGCCAGCTCTAATCTTAATTTGATATTACCTCAAGGGCCAAATGAAATTACACAATGGGCCAAATTTGGCCCGCGGGCCAGAGTTTGACAGCCATGCCCTGGAGGTTCCAGGAACCAAAAGTTCCTGAAACTTTTGGTTCCTGTAACCTCTAGTTCTTGGAATTAGAATATGTTGCATTACTGAGCAGTTCTGGAAACAATATCCTACAGCTGTGAACAAAGGCAACACATTAATAATGTTTATGTTGGGTGAATGTACTTGTATGAAGAAATGGCGACGCAACATCTATTTGGTGATAGCTCAAAAAGATAAAGGGTCAAATAAATCTTAACCCAATTACAAGAAGAATGTACCGTACAAATATACATATTCTCATATTTTGTAGTTAGAAGGCTACCAAAATTTAGTTAAAGGAATAAGCAGGATCTGAATTGAGTCTCCTTAAGGTACATTATTGAAATAGTTTAACTGTAAAACAGAATAAAATACATTTTATTTCTTTTTTTTTTACTCTGAATTGAGCAATTGTAAGCAAGTCACTTTTCTAGTTTGGTGTCTTTGTTTACCCATGGTGTGCTGAAAGACAGCTAATTTTAGAGACAGCTAATTATGTTTGTGTTCATTATCTGAAAGTACATTTGTGTGGTCATCATTGGGATGTTAACTTTTGACTCTACCGACTTACAGTATCTTATCATCAGACTGTCATAAAGTAGACAAACGACAACCTCAGACTAATAATAACATTTTCCACTTTAGAAAGCCACTCCCACTTTTCCAGTGGGCAATGAACTGTTGCATACCACTGTGTCAGCTTGACTTGGAATTCTTCCAGACAAACAAAGGGAGAGCATTTTAGTGATGATCGAGAGGAGACAGATGACGTGGTTCGGGTATCTGGTCAGGATGCCACCCGAACGCTTCCCTAGGGAGGTGTTTAGAGCACGTCCAACCGGTAGGAAGCCACGGGGAAGAGCTGTCTGGGTCTGGGCTTCCCTACTTAGGCTGCTGCCCCCGCGACCCGACGTCTGATAAGCGGAAGAACATGGATGGATGGATAACAACCACACAATTCTGTTTTGGCCATATGTGCCTCCGATGTAATCATAGATGTATTCAAAACAAGATGATGGAGTTACATATTCATTTTCGTGCTTTATAATTCAGTACCATATAGCCATAGAATTGTCAGATTCATTTTGTCACCCATGTTTCAGCTTGCTTAAAAACATCCATCCATCCATTTTCTATTGCTTATTCCCTTTTGGGGTCGCAGGGGGCGCTGGCGCCTAGCTCAGCTACAATCGGGCGGAAGGCGGAGCACACCCTGAGCAAGTCGCCACCTCATCGCAGGCTTAAAAACATACAAAACAATTTAAACGTTGTTGCTTCACTTGCTTGGAAGGTCGTTTTCTGATCCACTTTCTACTAAGTAAGGTCTCGGCAAGTGATGTCCAAATTGGAAACCGTAGGCCAAATTTGTCCCCCCTGTGGTTTTGTTTGACCCACTAAAGCAGTGGTTCTTAACCTTTTTTAAGTGATGTACCCCCTGTGAATTTTTTTTTAAATTCAAGTACCCCCTAATCAGAGCAAAGCATTTTTGGTTGAAAAAGGGAGATAAAGAAGTAAAATACAGCATTATGTCATCAGTTTCTGATTTATTAAATAGTATAACAGTGCAAAATATTGCTCATTTGTAGTGGTCTTTCTTGAACTATTTGGAAAAAAAGATATAAAAATAACTAAAAACTAGTTGAAAAATAAACAAGTTATTCATTTATAAATAAATATTTCTACACATAGAAGTAATCATCAACTTAAAGTGCCCTCTTTGGGGATTGTAATAGAGATCCACCTGGATTCATGAACTTAATTCTAAACATTTCTTCACAAAAAAATACATCTTTAACATCAATATTTGTGGAACATGTCCACAAAAAAATCTAGCTGTCAACACTGAACATTGCATTGTTGCATTTCTTTTCACAGTTTATGAACTTGCATTCATAATTTGTTGAAGTATTATTCAATAAATTTATTTATAAAAGGATTTTTGAATTGTTGCTATTTTTAGAATATTTTTACCATTTGAGAACCACTGCACTAAAGGATGGCTTCCCAAAGTAGAAACATACAGTCGTCACTCACTGCATCGTGATTCAAGTTTTGTGTCTTCACTATTTTTAAAACCATATTCTACGTATTGTAGTACTAAATTAACTAAAAATATAGATACTACAATAGGGCTTGAAAGTGTGACGTGGAATGCAATGCATTGCGGTTCTTGCTGACATCTGGTTAGCTTATTTATATGGCGGCATGCAAGCCTCTGTCCTAAAGTTTAGTTATTTTCTTTAACAATTTCAAAACATGGCGTGAACGTGCAACATACATAACTGCCCCAATGGTTGTCATGATTGCTTCAGGAAAAAAATAATAATTGTGAGATTTGGAAATTCCAGCGTAGAAGCAAAGCCAAGGAAGTCGTTTAATGAGCTAATAAAAATATAATGAATAGCCTGAAAAGCAGCTGTGGGATTATCAAACATGACTTTTAACACCATCACCCGGTACATTTTAATGTGTTTACTCCATTTTCACACTGGTAAGTTTGAATCAAAGCACATTTTAATATGTTTCACACGTAGCATTTAGTAGTCTGTTCGTGTTAACGCGAGCTAAAATATGCTAAGCTAAGCTAGCTGTAGGCTACGAACAAGACAAAAGCAATACCCCTATTTATTGATCAATACCTGAGAAAACATTAAATATTTTCCACTTTAATGCACAGTGTATTTCAGGATTAAAATATATTTAATTTGCTACAAATTTCAGCATGCAGTGACAAGTCCTGTGAAAGAACAACAGTCTTCTCTTTCGAATGTAAAATTCAGAGGTCTTGCACTCACCCAAAGTTGGTTTGTCCATGAGCCTTTACCGACTATGCATTCCGCAATCTTTGTTCTGTGTAAAAACTGACTACTTTGACGTTCGAGATCGAGGACACTTGATATTTAAGGTCTCGAGCCTTTGTAACAGGGTCCAATTTGTTTTGGTACAGAACCTCAATTTTTTTCTTTTGTACGATCCATTTTAATCCAATTTGTTGCTCTCTCTCACAATACCGGAAGTACAGTAGAGCCTTTTAAACAAAACCAACATCCAGCAAAAAATGGCACCCACAATGCATTGTGATATCACGTGCCATTTTGAGCCCTATAGTAAGAGCAACTAGATGAGGCCAAACCAATCAGAGTGCGCTGTTCGGTATTGTGACCATTGATTGGCTCAGCCAAAGTCAGCATTATTATATTGGAACTATGCAGACCAAGCACTCTGCATAAGGCTCTGTAAGTTTTAGGCTCCGTTTTGCATAAATAAGCAAATGTAAAATGTCAATTAATAAATGTCAGGTCATTATGGGACTGCATAGCTCGGTTGGTAGAGTGGCCGTTCCAGCAAATTGAGGGTTGCCGGTTTGATTCCCGCTTCCACCATCTTAGTCACTGTCGTTGTGTCCTTGGGCAAGGCACTTTACCCATCCGCTCTCAGTGCCACTCACACTGGTTTAAATGTAACTTAGATATTGGGTTTCACTATGTAAAG
Source organism: Nerophis ophidion (assembly GCF_033978795.1). Classification (NCBI taxonomy): domain Eukaryota; kingdom Metazoa; phylum Chordata; class Actinopteri; order Syngnathiformes; family Syngnathidae; genus Nerophis; species Nerophis ophidion. The sequence goes on along the minus strand of NC_084617.1, from coordinate 57,490,278 downwards.
CGCTTTGAGTCACTAGAGAAAAGCGCTATATAAATATAATTCAATTAAATTCTACCCTCCGATGAGGTAGTGACTTGTCCAGGGTGTACGCCGCCTTCCGCCCGATTGTGGCTGAGATAGGCACCAGCGCCCCCCGCGACCCCAAAGGGAATAAGCGGTAGGAAATGGATGGAATTCAATTCTATATGAAATTCTACCGCAAATGTATTCCTAGCCCCCATCTGCTTCGTCTCTGACAATAATATAATGATAAATATCCCTTGACATTTTGTGTTTATTCCCTGTAGGGCTGTTTGTCCTGGTCCAATAAATAGTCAAACTTGGGTTAAGAAGATTTACAAATATATTTTTTGATTAGGGGTGTAACGGTACGTGTATTTGTATTGAACCGTTTCCGTACGGGGGTATCGGTTCGGTGCGAAGGAGTACCGAACGAGTTCCACACGAACATTTGAAGTAGCCGCCTATTCTAAAGTCTTAACAAGCTGCTCCGCTCCGTTCTGCCTCTGTCTCCCACACAGCACCCAGCATTGTCCCTCCCACAATTGGTTACAACAGTAGCGATAACAAGCCAATCAGCTGTGCGTATGCAGAGTGCATCTAGTCAGCGCTTCAGCGTCGAGCAGATAGGCGTTTAGCAGGGGCGCAACGGACTCTCCCCAAATTATACTAAACACTTACAAGTCAACAACTTCCTAAACATCACTATGAGCCCGTTGACCTTCTAGAAACAAACTGCAGCTCAGCTCACTCGCAGTCCTGGCTTTAGGTGAAGGCTAGTTAGCTTTTAGCGTAACGTTAGCTCATTTTGCGGTGTGTGCTTGTGTGCGTGTGTGTATGTGTGTTTGTGTGATACGGACATTGTTGATTGAGGTGTGTTGAAGCAGCAAAAAAGGACATTATGTTAAATGAAGTGCATCATAAAGCCTACATGAACTCCATGGTGTTCAGAGATGAATAGTCTCTCCTATTGCAATTATACTATTTCTCAGCTATAGTTACATTAATCATTAGTAATGTAGCAGCCTAGTTTTGAATGGCAGGGTCCCTGCTATCACATGTTGATACAAATATAACATTTACATAATAAAAAATCCACTACAGGCTTCCCCAATGCTGTATTAAAAATTAAGCATGATGAGTTGACTCGAAACTGTTTAATGTTACACTTTTTATATTTAGAAGAAAAGTTGTGTCATTTTATTTAATCCAAGCAACAACTTGAGGCAGTTTAATGTGGATTAACGTGGGTATTATTATTATAGTGTTCTCAATGTTAAAAGGATCAAGCCATTGTTTACAAATTTGGTAAATAAATAACCAAAAAATGTATATATTGTTGTTTTCTTACTGTACCGAAAATGAACCGAAACGTGACCTCTAAACCGAGGTACGTACCGAACCGAAATTTTTGTGTACCGTTACACCCCTAGTTTTGATTATGTTAAATTTATTATTTGCAGTCAAAAAAAGTTAAATGTTAAACCATTTTTCCCCCCATGAGTTCAGTTTAGTGCAACATGCATCAAATTCAAGTCAAGTTTGATTTAAAAAGTATAACTTTTTTTTCCTAAGCTGCTTGCGGTGTGTTCGACAGAGAAACAACTGGAAGGAGATACCGTCCACTCTGTAAGGTAAAGGCTGTACGTTATTATTACATTCATAAAACTACTGTAGTTGTTAGTAGTACATTATACTGTGTTGAACTTGAATTTTTGATCTAAAAAGAATTAAAAAAAAAATGCACTCTTCGGCGTGGCATAGTACAAGCACCAATTAAATTGATTTAAATTAATTTCAATGGGAGACGTTGATTTGCGTTAAGAGCTCTGTCACAGAAGCAAACACGCTACTGTAGTTCCAATGCGTTTGTGTAAGACCACGGTGTACTCCCTCCCACATTGGTGAGTGTGTGAATATACAGTACATGTGGGCTGAGGGGAGAAGGAAAAAAAAACTGCAAATATGCAGTCAAACAAACTTTAGTGCTTTAGGCAGGAGGAGGCAGACAGTGAGAATGAAGGACTGACTGCATTCATGCACATGTAACTTCAGTCTCTCCAGTTGACGGTTAATGACTGACGGCCACGTGAAACAATACACTGAAACCTAATTCCTAAAAGTGAGACAAATTCACACAAATATGTCTAACATAATCCATTATTTAGAAGTTATAATGTGTTTACATTTTCAGATATTCAATCAATCAATCAATCAATCAATCAATGTTTATTCATATAGCCCTAAATCACATTTGTCTCAAAGGGCTGCACAAACCACAACGACATCCTCGGTACAGAGCCCACATAAGGGCAAGGAAAAACGCACACCTGTGGGACGTCGGTGACCGTGACAATGATGACTATGAGAAACCTTGGAGAGGACCGCATCCTGGGGGAACAAACTTTGCAGTAAGCTGCAACCCCGTCGTAAAACAATTCCAACTCTTGATGCTGAGTGCCAAGCAGGGAGGTAATGGGTCCCATTTTTATAGTCTTTGGTATGACTTGAGGAATGTTTCAGAATTAGGAACACCCTATAACTTATATTTTTAACTTTGGTTTTAAGTATGACTTCCTCTTATGCAGAGCCAGTCAACTGGGGGGCCAAATCTGACCTGGGAATAACACTATGCCCGTCCCCGAGTTCAGTTCAAGACTTGGGAGACAAATTCCTAAAAAGACTAGAGTGCTCCTGTTGTATAGAAGAACTTGGACAACTGTAAACACATTGAGACATCCTTGCATTGACATTTTAACCTTGCTAGCAAACATAGAACACTGGGGTCCAAACATGTGATTTACATAACTGAGGCATTCCTCAAGAAACACCTTTAACTCCTCCCATTTTTGGCAGTTTACATTTTTTCTATACTGTGATTTGTGTAACCATGGGGGACAGCTTGTTTACTTCAGATGCAGTCAGTTGTCATTTGTTCAACGTCTTTAGTTTTACTAGTAGTGTTCCTCAAGGTTCCATTTTAGGCCCTCTCTTCTTAATCCTTTAGGCCAGGTGTGTCAAACGTGTTTTCATTGAGGGCCATGTATGGCTGCCTTTAGAGGGCCACTTGTAATAGTGAATATACAGTATACAAACCCCGATTCCATATGAGTTGGGAAATTGTGTTAGAGGTAAATGTAAACGGAATACAAGGATTTGCAAATCCTTTTCAATCTATACTCAGTTGGATGCATTACAAAAACAAGATATTTGATGTTGAACTCATACTTTAATTTTTTTTGCAAATAATAATTACCTAAGAATTTCATGGCTGCAACATGTGCCAAAGTAGTTGGGAAAGGGCATGTTCTCCACTGTGTTACATCACCCTTTCTTTTAACAACACTCAATAAACATTTGGGAACTGAGGAAACTAATTGTTGAAGCTTTGAAAGTGGAATTCTTTCCCATTCTTGTTTCATGCAGAGCTTCAGTCGTTCAACAGTCTGGGGTCTCAGCTGTCGTATTTTACCCTTCATAATGCGCCACACATTTTCGATGGGAGACAGGTCTGTACTGCAGGCGGGCCAGGAAAGTACTCGCACCCTTTTTTTACGAAGCCACGCTGTTGTAGCACGTGCTGAATGTGGCTTGGCATTGTCTTGCTGAAAAAAGCAGGGGCATCCTTGAAATAAACGGCGCTTAAATGGCAGCATGTGTTGTTCCAAAACCTGTATGCACCTTTCAGCATTATCGGTGCCTTCACAGATGTGTAAGTTACCCATGCCTTGGGCACTAATGCCCCCCATACCATCACAGATGCTGGCTTTTGAACTTTGCATCAATAACAGTCTGGATGGTCCGCTTCCCCTTTAGTCCGGATGACATAATGTCGAATATTTCCAAAAACAATTTGAAATGTGGACTCGTCAGACCACAGAACACTTTTCCACCTTGCATCAGTCCATCTTAGATGATCTCGGGCCCAGAGAAGCCAGCGGCATTTCTGGATGTTGTTGATAAATGGCTTTCGCTTTGCATAGTAGAGCTTTAACGTGCACTTACAGATGTAGCGACAACCTGTATTTAGTGACAGTGGTTTTTTTAAGTGTTCCTCAGCCCATGTGGTGATATCCTTTAGAGATTGATGTCGGTTTTTGATACAGTACCGTCTGAGGGATCAAATGTCACGGTCATTCAATGTTGGTTTCCGGCCATGCCGTTTATTTGGAGTGATTTCTCCAGAATCTCTGAACCTTTTGATGATATTATGAACCGTATATGTTGAAATCCCTAAATTTTTTGCAATTGCACTTTGAGAAACGTTGTTCCCAAACTGTTTGACTATTTGCTCACGCAGTTGTGGACAAAGGGGTGTACCTCGCCCCATCCTTTCTTGTGAAAGACTGAGCATTGTTTGGGAAGCTGTTTTTATACCCAATCATGACACCCACCTGTTCCCAATTAGCCTGCGCACTTGTGGGATGTTCCAAATAAGTGTTTGGTGAGTATTCCTCAACTCTATCAGTATTTATTCCCACCTTTCCCAACTTCCTTGTCACGTGTTGCTGGCATCAATTTCTAAAGTTAATGATTATTTGCAAAAAAAAAAAAATGTTTATCAGTTTGAACATCAAATATGTTGTTTTTGTAGCATATTCAACTGAATATGGGTTGAAAATTATTTGCAAATCATTGTATTCCGTTTATATTTACATATAACAATTTCCCAACTCACACGGAAACGGGGTTTGTATTATAAGTCAGCCTGACAAGCAGATACGTATATAAAGATTTTTTATTTTGCAAAAAATATATACATATAATACGGTTAATACTAACATATTTGTAACATGATCAGATATTATAGCAATATTAAAGTTGAAAATATATGCCATTTCATGTAGTACATTTTGTCTGTCAAAATGTAAAGAACAAATACTTTTAGTATGAAAGAAGAAGTAATATTTTGACACACATTAAGTCCAGGCTATCGGGGGCTACATAAAATGTGGCAGACCAGATCTGGCCCCTGGGCCTTGAGTTTTATACCCGTGCTTTAGGCTATTCAACTATTGGGCTATTAGTTCGAAAACTTGTGACTCACATTTTTGCAGCAGATTCTTAAAAACAGTCCTAGATTAAGATCTTTTACTAGCTTTTTTTTTTCTACTAGGTCCTTTAAAAAGAGCAGGGTGCTTCTGTAACTCTGACAAAATAAATAGACTATGTGTACTGAAGAGAATGCTGGTTCTCCGAAATATACTAAATAAGACCACCTGGTAATAGTGAAGGAGAAGTCTGGTCTTCGATCTTTAGCTTTCTGTAAATTTGTGGCTCTTTAAAACCATTTAGTTGAATATCCCTGCACTAATGTTTTGGTTTTTCATCGATCATTCACATGTTATTGTTTCCCTTAATCAATCAAAGTATGTGATCAAAAAAGTAAAGCTGTCAAAATAATGATTTAATGTGTCAAAATAAATTTTTAACCCCTCGCTCCAACCGCCGTCTGTTCCAACCTGCCTGAAGACAGCGTCCACCTTTCCTGTACCAAAGAGCTCCACAGAGAGTGTAGCCCTTACTCCGATAGTCATGTAGTGCTTCGAGAAAATTCCAAACGGCTTGTTTGAAGAAAGTTAAGATTGTTGAATAAATTCATGGTTTGAGTTCAAATTTTTGGGACGAAAGTTGTTTTTGCATCAGAGGTCAACTTTAACTTGCACACGTGTGCCAACTGTGCTGAACTGGGCTTTTATTTGGTTTGGTTTGCTGTCGATTACTGTAACGTATTATTTTCGGGTCCCCCCATGTCTAGCATTAAAAGATTACAGTTGGTACAAAATGCGGCTGCTAGACTTTTGACAAGAACAAGAAAGTTTGATAATATTACGCCTATACTGGCTCACCTGCACTGGCTTCCTGTGCACTTAAGATGTGACTTTAAGGTTTTACTACTTACGTATAAAATACTACACGGTCTAGCTCCAGCCTATCTTGCCGATTGTATTGTACCATATGTCCCGGCAAGTAATCTGCGTTCAAAAGGGTTTATTAGTGATTCCTAAAGCCCCAAAAAAATCTGCGGGCTATAGAGCGTTCTCCGTTCGGGCTCCAGTACTCTGGAATGCCCTCCCGGTAACAGTTTGAGATGCTACCTCAGTAGAAGCATTTAAGTCTCACCTTAAAACTCATTTGTATACTCTAGCCTTCAAATAGACCTCCTTTTTAGACCAGTTGATCTGCCGCTTCTTTTCTTTTTCTCCTCTGTCCCCCACTCCCTTGTGGAGGAGGTCCGGTCCGATGACCATGAATGTGTTGCGATCCGTGACTCAGATCTTCACATGTTTATTTTTCCATCTTTGTTTCATTCTCTTCTGACCCACTTACTTCCTGTTTAGTCCGTTACCATGGTTACACATTGATTTCACCTGCTCCTCGTTTTCTACACACACCTGGTTCTCCTTGATTTCTCCCTATATAAGCTTTTCTTTGTTCAGTCTGGGTCCATAAATTTGCCTTTTAGCAACAGTATTGACTGACTTCATGTAAGTATATTCTCGCTAGCTTTTCACGCTAAACCTTTGTTTTATTCCAGCTCTCACGCTGATGAATTGTTTTTCCTTTTTTGTGTGCCTTTGTGCCAGTCTTAGTTTTTATGTTTTCTATTCCTAGGTTTTATGCTAGCGCCCTTGGTTTATTTTGTCTGTTAGCGCCAGTATTTGTGTTCGTAGCCTGCTTTTGTTAAGTTTAATAAATCATTTAAACTTACTATTCCTGTGTTCTTGTCGACGCATCCACGGAGGGACAAACCCGGCATTACTATGCCAATCAGTCATTACAGTATGGACCCAGCAAAAGATTCCTTCGCGTCTAGCTGGAAAAAGAACGCCTTTGATATAGGTGGGTGGAGAAAGCTTCGTGCACGGGAGGCGGAGATGCGCCATTACGGTGATGTGCCTTCCGAATCCGCTCGCGCTGCCCGCAGCAGTGACGCTTCCACTCCACAACGTTTTTTCAGCGAACACAGCAAGCTTCAACACTCCCAGGATTCTCCTCACAAGCCTGACGGCAGCGATGACGTCATGTCGGTAACGCCTTCCGGTGACGTCACTGAAAATATTTTTTGGGACTATAATTCCCATTCTTTTTCCAAAGATATTGACTTTAATTTTCTGGACAATATTGATCCGCTAAGTCCTCAAGCCCAGCCCAAATCTTTGGGTTTTTCTCCTTTTTCTGAGGGTTCTTCTGGTGATTCTAGTGGGGAGGAGTCTGCCCTCCTCCTAACCTTCCGCCGCCCACCCTTAAAGACCTCTTCACACATTAAGGAATGCGTCTGGCATCCGCTGTTTGAAGGGGGTCTCAGGTTGGCAGCTGTACTATGGAGGTAGCACAGTTGCAACCTGCTAAGCCACAAATGTTACCAGCATCCATCTCCAACCTGGTTCCCACACCAGCTTCTATCTCTCGCCTGGTTCACACACCAGCACCGAATCCTTGTCTGATTCTCACGCCAGCAATAGACTCTTGCCTGGACCTCGCACCAGCACCTGCTCCTAGGCTGGAGCCCACTCCAGCACCGGCCCTTAAGCTGGAACCCTCTCCAGCACCTGCGCCAAAGCTGGAACCCACTCCAGCACCAGCCCTAAAGCTGGAACCCACTCCAGCATTAGCTCCAAAGCTGGAGACCACTCCAGCACCAGCTCCAGAGCTGGAGCCCACTCAAGCACCAGCTCCAGAGCTGGAGCCCACTCCAGCACCAGCTCCAGAGCTGGAGCCCACAACAGCACCAGCTCCAAAGCTGGAGCCCACACCAGCTCCTAAGTTGGAACCCACTCCAACACCTGCGTCGACGACTGCGGCTTCCACGCCGCCTATGACTATGGCTTCCACGCCAACTACTACGCCTTCTTCCACGGCCATGACGACAGCGGTTTTCACACCGCCGACGACTACTGCGGCTTCCACGCCGCCGCTGGCTCCTGCGGTCTCCACGACGGCGACGACTACGCCGGCCTCCATGACGGCGATGACTACGCTGGCCTCCACGACGGCGACGACTACGCCGGCCTCCACGACGGCGACGACTACGCCTGCCTCCACGACGGCGACGACTACGCCTGCCTCCATGACGACGGCGACGACTACGCCTGCCTCCACAACGCCGCCTTCTTCGGCTGCAGCACCCGCACCCTCGTCTGCTACGTCCAAGCCTGCTATGACAATGGTGCTTAAGCGTCATCCTGCAAGGCAGCCACTGATGCGTGTTTTTCGAGGTCGCCCGCCAAGACTTTTTCGGCAGCGGCGTTCCATCCGCCGCCGCCACATGACTTGTCCTCGGTGGATTCGGGGACACACGACTTGGCGACCCTCCACCGTGGCCTCCCTCCGCCCTCCCTTCGTTTGTGGACTCTGTTTTTGGGGAGGGGGTTCAAGTTGTTTCTTATTTGTTTTTGTTTTCTTTGAGACATCTGGAATCTGTCTTTTTTGGGGGGGGAATACTGTTGCGATCCGTGACTCAGATCTTCACATGTTTATTTTTCCATCTTTGTTTCATTCTCTTCTGACCCACTTACTTCCTGTTTAGTCCGTTACCATGGTTACACATTGATTTCACCTGCTCCTCGTTTTCTACACACACCTGGTTCTCCTTGTTTTCTCCCTATATAAGCTTTTCTTTGTTCAGTCTGGTCCATAAATTTGCCTTTTAGCAACAGTATTGACTGACTTCATGTAAGTATATTCTCGCTAGCTTTTCACGCTAAACCTTTGTTTTATTCCAGCTCTCACGCTGATGAATTGTTTTTCCTTTTTTGTGTGCCTTTGTGCCAGTCTTAGTTTTTATGTTTTCTATTCCTAGGTTTTATGCTAGCGCCCTTGGTTTATTTTGTCTGTTAGCGCCAGTATTTGTGTTCGTAGCCTGCTTTTGTTAAGTTTAATAAATCATTTAAACTTACTATTGCTGTGTTCTTGTCGACGCATCCACGGAGGGACAAACCCGGCATTACTATGCCAATCAGTCATTACAGGATGAAGTAATGGCTGTCCAGAGTCGGGACCCAGGATGGACCGCTCGTCGGGACCCAGGATGGACCGCTCGTCGGGACCCAGGATGGACCGCTCGCCTGTGTATCGGTTGGGGACATCTCTACGATGCTGATCCGACTCCCCTTGGGATGGTTTCCTGTGGACGGGACTCTCGCTGCTGTCTTGGATCCGCTTTGAACTGAACTCACGCGGCTGTGTTGGAGCCACTATGGATTGAACTTTCACAGTATCATGTTAGACCCGCTCGACATCCATTGCTTTCGGTCCCCTAGAGGGGGGGGTTGCCCACATTTGAGGTCCTCTCCAAGGTTTCTTATAGTCATCATTGTCACTGGCGTCCCACTGGGTGTGAGTTCTCCTTGCCCTTATGTGGGTTCTTCCGAGGATTTCGTAGTCGTAGTCGTTTGTACAGTCCTTTGAGACATTTGTGATTTAGGGCTATATAAATAAACATTGATTGATTAATTGATTGATATATTTTTTCTATTTTTCCATTTTTAATCTATTCCTGTTTAAAGTTAAAGTACCAAGGATTGTCACACACACGCACGAGGTGTGGCGAAATTATTCACCTATGTTATATATAACCTACTGTATTTATATCTTATTCTTCTTAAGGTAAAATATACATGCTTTTGTTCTTGTGACACTCATTGGGCCAAATCTGGGACCTCAGGTACAATTTTGTGCCAGTATGACAATAAAGTTCCTTGAATCTGCATGGCAGAATAAAGTTAATGTCCCATTGATAGTCACACCTCTGTATTTGACCCATCCCCCATTTTCACCCCACGGGAGGTGAGGGGAGCAGTGAGCAGCAGCAGTAGCTGCGCTTGGGAATCATTTGGTGATTTAACCCCCAATTCCAACCCTTGATAGTGAGTGGGAGGGAGGCAATGCGTCCCATTTTTATAGTCTTTGGTATGACAAAGCCGGGGTTGGAACTCACCACCTCCAGTCTCAGGGCGGATACTCCGAACAGGTTTTAAATTATTTAAGTAGTGTTACTGTTGTGCCTGCATGTGCAAATGTACGATTGATCCGGTAGTGACAGGCTGCAGAACCAAACCAGACAACACGGAAGACGTCTTAACAGCACGTTGGTCCTTTCCATGGAAAAGGTAAATACAAAAAAAAACATGAAGAAACAGTCGACCAAAATAAATTATTGTGCACGTTTAGCAGGAAAGAGCCTTGTTTTCACTCCAATCATAAAATAACACATTACTAACACGAAAGGTGTAAGATGTCCACATTAAAGGCCTACTGAAACCCATTACTACCGACCACGCAGTCCGATAGTTTATATATCAATGATGAAATATTAACATTGCAACACATACCAATACAGCCTTTTTAGTTTACTAAATTGCAATTTTAAATTTCCCGCAAAGTGTCCTGTTGAAAACGTCGCGGTATGACGACGCGTATGATGACGCGTATGATGACGCGTATGATGACGCGTGCTTTTGACGTCACCGGTTGTAGCAGACATTATTTTCCAGCCCGATCCAAGCTATAAGTAGTCTGCTTTAATCGCATAATTATTCTGGACATCTGTGTTGCTGAATCTTTTGCAATTTGTTCAATTAATAATGGAAAAGTCAAAGTAGAAAGATGGCGGTGGGAAGCGGTGTATTGCGGCTGCCTTTAGCAACACAAACACAGCCGGTGTTTCCTTGTTTACATTCCCGGAGGTGAAGCTTTACTATAGAACAGAGCGGTCAAGCGAACATGGATCCCATACACATGTCAACCGTCAGGTTTCGGTTAGAAAATTGTGGTAACAAGTCGGCTCTTACCGTAGTTATGAGCGGAGCTTGCGTCCTCCTGCAGCTGCGGACTATTACCTCCTCCCACCGGAAACACTGGCAGTCACCACACCCCTCCGACTTTCAGGTACTATATAATCTCACTAAAACACTAGTAACACAATAGGCAGATAAGGGATTTTCCCGAATTATCCTAGTAAATGTGTCTAATAACATCTGAATCGCTCTCACTGCCCTCACCTTTTTTTTTCTTTTCTAATCCTTCACTCTCATTATCTTCATCCACGAATCTTTCATCCTCGCTCAAACTAATGGGGAAATTGTCGTTTTCTCGATCCGAATCGCTCTAGCTGCTGGTGGCTATGATTGTAAACAATGTGAGTATGTGATGAGCTCTACAATCAGCGACGTCACACGCACATCGTCTGCTACTTCCGGTGATGGGAAGGCTTTTTTATTAGCGACCAAAAGTTGCAAACTTTATCGTCGATGTTCTCTACTAAATTCTTTCAGCAAAAATATGGCTATATCGCGAAATGATCAAGTATGACACATAGAGTGGACCTGCTATCCCCGTTTAAATAAGAACATCTCATTTCAGTAGGCCTTTAATGTTTGTTTAATACATTTTTAGTTAACATAACAATAATGGTAAATGTAAACACATTATTATATATTCCCTTCTTCATGCCAAATAAATCATAATCATGATTAATTCTGATTAAAACATCGAATGGTTTGACAGTATTAGAATAAAGTAAAATGGAAACTTTCATCCTGGATCTTAAATAAAGTAACATGTTATTCTTATTGGCTCTTCAACCTTTATTAACTTTATTTTTTTTTGTACAGTAAGTGAGATGAAAATATTGTGCTGCGCCAAGATATGTCAAAAAATTTCACTTGAATCAATTCTCATTCCAATGTGTCATGTTCAATGTTTGCTTCCCGGTTCTCTTAATTATTGACTCTGCCCTGTTGTTGGCTTTAATGTTGTTTTAGTGGAGGACTGAACGTTCAGTCACTGCCCTGCACTTTTAATGAGGGCTGATGTCAAATTAAAAAAAAAAGGACTCAACATTCACCACTGCCAACTCACCCGAAAACATACTTTGATAAATAGTCTTCCGTTGATTAAAACACACTTACTGATCTCTACACACATAACATGTTCGTTAATTCCATTAAACTCAATGAGCTTAGTCAAGAAGGTTGGATTTTTGTTCATATTATGCCAAGACAACTCAACATTTCTCCTATAAATGTGAGAATGGTCCACAAAGGAACCCTCCCATTTTTAATAGAGGTGTCCCGATCGGATATTGATTCAATCGGTTCAATATCAGCAAAAAGAAGTATAAGATGATATTGACCTGCATCTAAAATCTCTTATATAACTCCAATACAAGCAGTCCTGCAGAGCATTTGCCTGTGCAAAGCTGGCCAAGCCGTCAACATGTAAATCTCCTCCACTGAGCACTGAATTTGAAACTATTTGTGTTTTAGTAAAGTCATTAATAAAAGGTAAACATGGGAGGCTATAGGCTACACCGCAGCTAAGCACACAATAGCACACTGGCAAAACATACGTAAAAAGTACCCTTAATTGTGCAACATTGCAGGCCATCTGTCAATATAAACAGTATCACAATAGTATAGGTGCATATTACTTACAGATACAAAGTCTCCAAAGCATAAGCATATTAGAAAGTATCCAGGAAAAAAACGCGTCCGCGCCATTAAACTAACTTCATCATGCGCTTATTTTGGGGAATTATTGGCATCATTACATGTCACCATGAACAAATTAACATTCTACTTCAAAAGTGTAGATGCGTCATGTGATTAGTGTCCTTCCATACCTTCCATTGTTCTCTGGGCAATGACGTCAATTAAATGAGTGATTTATGTAATTGAATTAAGGCCCTCCCTAGTTTCAAAAGACTGTAAGAATCGGCTGAAAAAAAAAACAATGTAGCTCAATTACTAACGTAATAATAACATGACTATCATAATTGTTAAAAAGTAGGTTGTGCCTTCACGTAGAGACCAGAGATCCACCGATATGTTTTTTTCAGGGCTGATACCAATACCAATAATTTGTTGTCAAGGAGACAGATAATCGATATTTGGAAACAATATTCATTGGTTCCAGATATATAACATATACGAACATACAGTGGGGCAAAAAAGTATTTAGTCAGCCACCGATTGTGCAAGTTCTCCCACTCAAAATGATGACAGAGGTCTGTAATTTTCATCATAGGTACACTTCAACTGTGAGAGACAGAATGTGAAAAAAAAAATCCAGGAATTCACATTGTAGGAATTTTAAAGAATTTATTTGCAAATTATGGTGGAAAATAAGTATTTGGTCAACCATTCAAAGCTCTCACTGATGGAAGGAGGTTTTGGCTGAAAATCTCACGATACATGGCCCCATTCATTCTTTCCCTAACACGGATCAATCGTCCTGTCCCCTTAGCAGAAAAACAGCCCCAAGGCATGATGTTTCCACTTTCATGCTTCACAGTAGGTATGGTGTTCTTGGGATGCAACTCAGTATTCTTCTTCCTCCAAACACGTTGAGTTGAGTTTATATCAAAATGGATACATGGATGATGCAGCAGAGGATTGGGAGAATGTCATGTGGTCAGATGATACCAAAATATAACTTTTTGGTGTGAGAAAATGTGGTCGTGTGTAAATTATTTAGTGTTTCTCTGACCCCCGGTAGAAAATGTGTCACAGACCGGTGGTTGGGAACCATTGATCTACACTTTTGTTGAAATGTAATAATCACTTATTCTTCTGTTGTTGGGATGCTTTACATTAGTTTTGGATGATACCACAAATGAAACGGGTATCGATCCGTTTCATTGTTATAGCTTCATCCTTATTAAAATGCGTCTGTTCTCCCATTTCTATAGACACACTGTGTCTGCTTGTAAGTAACCTGTAATTGTGCACTGCCGAACATGCTCCTCTGTTCGTATAACAATCAATGTCACGACGTGACTATGGTGCGCCGTCATGCCCATAGAAATAAAAGGGAACCGGTATTTCTTAAAGGGAGTATAGTACCGTTTTTGATTCATTCGTATTGCAGTACTTTACTAGTACCGGTATAGCGTACAAGCCTAGTAGAGACACACCCAAAGTGAATTCAAAAGATTGTACTTTTCCATTAAATCAGGGGTGTCAAACTAATTTTAGCTCAAGGGCCGCATGGAGGAAAATCTATTCCCAGACTGGTAAAATCATGGCATAACTTAAAAATAAAGACAACTTCAGATTATTTTCTTTCTCTTACTTTGGCCAAAAACAGAACAAGTACATGCTGAAAATGTACATACTACAAATAATACTCTTGGCAAAACACACGACGTAAGATGAGAACTATGCGGAAAAATTGGTGCAGTTTCAAATACCAAAACACCATGAAGAACACAATGAACTTAGACTTTGTTTTTACAAAGCCATTAAACTTTAAGCACTTCCTGTTTAGCATTATAACGTTGGCAGTTTATTAAAAGTGTTTGGAAAAGCAACCGATTGTTTCCACAATCCGCCGCATTGGTGAAATCCGCATACTGCCACAACACATTCATTTATCATCATTCAAATATTACAATCATAATTAAACATGGTGTCAGTTATCAAAACGACATCAATAGCTTTGTGATGTGGCAGGGACTTAAGACCTAGTTTTATTTCTTCCACCGTCTCTAGCCTTTGTTCCGTGTTCATATTCTTGTCTTTGTCTTTGTGTTTCTTAGACCTTTCATTGTGCCTTCTTAGATTACGGTATATTCTTTCATTACACTCACACTTTCTCCACACAGAACCCACACAGGTTTGCCTTTTACCTCCGTCAACATGTACTTTGATTGATTGAAACGTTAATCAGTAGATTGCACCGTACAGTACATATTCTGTACAATTGACCACTAAATGGTAACACCCGAATAAGTTGTTCAACTTGTTTAAGTCGAGGTCCACGTTAAAGGGGAACATTATCACAATTTCAGAAGGGTTAAAACCAATAAAAATCAGTTCCCAGTGGCTTATTTTATTTTTTTGAATTTTTTAAAAAATTTTTACCCATCCCGGAATATCCCTAAAAAAAGCTTTAAAGTGCCTGATTTTGTGAAGCCAACGTCCATTTTCCTGTGACGTCACATAGCGATGCCAATACAAACAAATGGTGGATAGCACAGCTAGATATAGCGACATTAGCTCGGATTCAGACTCGGATTTCAGCGGCTTAAGCGATTCAACAGATTACGCATGTATTGAAACGGATGGTTGGAGTATGGAGGCAGATAGCGAAAACTAAATTGAAGAAGAAACTGAAGCTATTGAGCGAATAGCTATTGACGCTATTCGGCAATGTTTGCCTTAGCATCGCCGGTAAAATGTGCAGACCAACGATCGGGAGTTTCGCATCTTGTGACCCTGGATCAACTTAAATCTGTCGATTGGTAAGTGTTTGTTTGGCATTAAATGTGGGTGGAGGGAAAGGCTGGATGTAAATATAGTTTCAAATATACATACAGCTAGCCTAAATAGCATGTTAGCATCGATTAGCTGGCAGTCATGCCGCGACCAAATATGTCTGATTAGCACATAAGTCAACAACATCAACAAAACTCACCTTTGTGATTTCTTTTGACTATCGTTGGAAATGCATCTGCAGGTTATCCATACATCTCTGTGCCATGTCTGCCTTAGCACCGCCGGTAAAATGTGCAGACACTCCGGCACATTCGATGGGGGTCTGGCGGCAGATTTCTTTGACTTTATTGTTGAAAATGCATCTGCTTTGAGTAGTAGCTATTAGGGGCGTGGGAAAAAATTGATTCGAAAACTAATCGAATCGTTCACGTTGTGCGATTCGGAATCGATTCTCATTTTTTAAAAATCGAATTTTTTTTTTTTATTTAAAACTTTTTTATTTTTTTTTAATCAATACAACAAACCACTACACAGCAATACCATAACAATGCAATCCAATTCCAAAACCAAACCTGACCCAGCAACACTCAGAACTGCAATAAACAGAACAATTGAGAGGAGACAAACACGAAACAGAACAAACCAAAAGTAATGAAACAAAAATGAATATTATCAACAACAGTATCAATATTAATTATAATTTCAGCATAGCAGTGATTAAAAATCCCTCACTGACATTATCATTAGACATTTATAAAAATAATAAAAAAAGAACAATAGTGTCACAGTGGCTTACACTTGCATCGCATCTCATAAGCTTGACAACAAACACAATGTGTCCAATGTTTTCACAAAGATAAAATAAGTCATATTCGTGGTTCGTTTAATAGTTAAAAACAAATTTACATCATTGCAATCAGTTGATAAAACATTGTCCTTTACAATTATAAAAGCTTTTTAAAAAAAAAAATCTACTACTCTGCTAGCATGTCAGCAGACTGGGGTAGAGCCTGCTGAAATCCTATGAATTGAATGAATACAGAATCGTTTTGAATCGGAAAAAATATTGTTTTTGAATCGAGAATCGAATCGAATCGAAAAAATCGCTATATTATCGAATCGTGACCCCAAGAATCGATATTGTATCAAATCGTGGGACACCCAAAGATTTACAGCCCTTGCAGCTATGCTACTACTGCTTTGTAGTAGCATAGCTTTCGTCGGTAAAGTTTGCGGAACAAACGACTGACCATTTCGTCAGCTTTCCCTACACCCTCGTATTTTGAACAAATTTCGTCCAATTTCTTACCACTTTCGTATCTTTGGGCCAGTTGTGCAACTTTAATCCCTACCTGTTAGTGTTGTTACACCCTCTGACAAACACACCGACGAGGATTGATGTCTCCAAGGTTCCAGAAAATAGTCGAAAAAAACGGAAAATAACAGAGCTGAGACACGGCGTTTGTAATGTGTTTGAGAAAATGAAAATGGCGGCTTTTTTACCTAGGTGACGTCACATTCTGACGTCATCGCTCCGAGAGCGATAAATAGAAAGGCGTTTAATTCGCCAAAATTTAGAGTTCGGAAATCGGTTAAAAAAATATATGGTCTTTTTTCTGCAACATCAAGGTATATATTGACGCTTACATAGGTCTGGTGATAATGTTCCCGTTTAATCAATTCAATTCACTCTGCTTCACAACTGGCTTGGAACCCCCCCGTTCTCACCGTCCACCTTCCGTTTAGCCATTATTGGGGAGGGGTGTTGCTGGAAGTTGACATCTGCCCTGAATGCTGATGAATAATGAAGCTGAAGTCCAATTGCGGTGCTGCAGTGATTTCGTGGGCTACCATTGCATTGTGGGGAATGGAGTATTGGTGCGTGCAAAACTGCAGCAGGCGGCTGTGGCCTGCGGGCCGGTTCTAATACTAATCAAATATCAACATGGGGTCCATAGATAATTCATTAAATTTGTTATGGTTACAGCTTGGGTTCTTTCCAAATCAGGCCTGGGCAATTATTTTGACTCGGGGGCCACATTTAGAGAAAAAAATGTGGCCTATTCCTATCTATTTTTAGGAACACTAATACAAAACCTCACAATAATGTCTGATTGAATGCTATAAACATTATGAGAGACCGCCTTAAAAATGTAATGTAATTTTACATTTTTGTATGAAGGATAAAACACTGAATATTGACAAAATATGAATGTCACACCCCCTTTCGATCGACATATTTTACAACCAAGTGAAACGCAACAAAAATGCAACAAACAGTGAAATATGAACGCCATAAACACACCTACAATCTGATATATATAATATTTGCTGAATTTCCCTCAGGGATCAATAAAGTACTTTCTATTCTATTCTATTCTATTCTATTCTATTCTATTCTATTACATACATCATTAATCTTTAGAACTTTTTGTTGTGAAAATCTCCTACCGCGTCTGTGGAAACACTTCCCACCCACACTGCTTGGTGCCTTGTCCGAGCTGCTGTGACGTAGATTTCCATAGCAACTAACTAGATGACCATAGTAACTAATTAGATTACCATAGTAACTAATCATATTACCATAGTAACTGGTATATCATCCATAAATGCAGATTCCAACCACTAAAATACTTTGTATAGTTGAAGACTTGTGGTCATTACAAAACATGACAGCAAATCATAATGGCAGCAACAGTTTCCATCGTAAAGATCTAAAAAAAATTATTTGGAATAGTCCGGCGGGCCAAATTGAAAAGCTCAAAGGGCAATATGTGGCCCCCGGGCCTTAATTTGCCCAAGTCTGTTCTAAATTAATCAGTACAAGTGAATGTTGTCTGTCTATCTGTGTTGGCCCTGCGATGAGGTGGCGACTTGTCCAGGGTGTACCCCGCCTTCCGCCCGAATGTAGCTGAGATAGGCGCCAGCGCCCCCCGCGACCCCGAAAGGGAATAAGCGGTAGAAAATGGATGGATGGATGGATGAATTTAAAATATTTACAATTGTTTGCAACATAAATAGTTAAACTAAAATTATGGAAAGGTATGGGTTTCTTTGATTGTGTTTTAACTCGTGCTGTCAAGTAAATAATCTATTTCAAGCAGATTGATCCAACTTTTGAATTTGGATTCATCTTGATTAATCACAGGCTACAACTCACTTGATTTAAATGAATTTTTAAAAAAAAGGCCTACCGTATTTTTTGGACTATAAATTGCTCTGGAGTATAAGTCGCACCTGCCGAAAATGCATAATAAAGAAGGGAAAAAACATATACAATTCGCACTGGAGTATAAGTCGCATTTTTTGAGGAAATCTATTTGATAAAACCCTACACCAGGAATAGACATTTGAAAGGCAATTTAAAATAAATAAAGAATAGTGAACAACAGGCTGAATAAGTGTATGTTACATGACACATAAATAACCAACTGAGAAGGTGCCTGGTATGTTAACGTAACATATAATGGTAAGAGTCATTCAAATAACTATAACATATAGAACATGCTATACGTTTACCAAACAATCTGTCACTCCTAATTGCTAAATCCCATGAAATCTTATACGTCTAGTCTCTTGTGTGAATGAGCTAAATAATATTATTTGATATTTTACGCTAATGTGTTAATAATTTCACACATAAGTCGCTCCTGAGTATAAGTCGCACCCCCAGCCAAACTATGAAAAAAACTGCGACTTATAGTCCGAAAAATACGGTAACTATTTAGCCACAAATATTATTTGATTTACATAATGTCCATCAGGAACACTTTTACAATGCTTTAGGCTATTTGAATGCAAAACATTTTTTTCCTTAAAATTTGATAACAGTTTTATCCAATGTGCGGTCAGGGTTAGGGATATATATCGTTAGGAATTTATCGATACCAACAACGATATTCTTTATCAATACCGGTACTAAAAATGTCCCGGTAACAGTTCGAGATGCTACCTCAGTAGAAGCATTTAAGTCTCACCTTAAAACTCATCTGTATACTCTAGCCTTTAAATAGATCTCCTTTTTAGACCAGTTGATCTGCCGCTTCTTTTCTTTCTCCTATGTCCCCCCCTCCCTTGTGGAGGGGGTCCGGTCCGATGACCATGGATGAAGTACTGGCTGTCCAGAGTCGAGACCCAGGATGGACCGCTCGTCGGGACCCAGGATGGACCGCTCACATGTATCGGTTGGGCACATCTCTACGCTGCTGATCCGCCTCCGCTTGAGATGGTTTCCTGTGGACGGGACTCTCGCTGGTGTCTTGGATCCGCTTGAACTGAACTCTCGTGGCTATGTTGGAGCCACTATGGATTGAACTTTCACAGTATCATGTTAGACCCACTCGACATCCATTGCTTTCGGTCCCCTAGAGGGGGAGGGTTGCCCACATCTGAGGTCCTCTCCAAGGTTTCTCATAGTCAGCATTGTCAGTGGCGTCCCACTGGATGTGAATTCTCCCTGCCCACTGGGTGTGAGTTTTCCTTGCCCTTTTGTGGGTTCTTCCGAGGATGTTGTAGTCGTAATGATTTGTGCAGTCCCTTGAGACATTTGTGATTTGGGGCTATATAAATAAACATTGATTGATTGATTGATTGATTGATTGGTGCATCCGTCCATCCATCCATCCATCCTGGAGCTTATCTCAGCTACAATCGGGCGGAAGGCGGAGTACACCCTGGACAAGTCGCCATCTCATCGCAGGTATTTGGTGCAAATAAAGATTTAAAAAAAATATTATTATTACTTCCTTATTTGGGATTTTTCCAATCTGGTTACCATGATTTTTAAGCTGGCCGATATTGAAAAAAAAAAAAAAAAATAACAAAATATCCAATCTCTTTTAATATCCCATGTTTTTAATATGCCGGTTTTAAAATAGTTTTTAATTGAAAACAAATAAACAAGGGATTAGTTTAACATTTTATTCACATTCTGAATAAATAAAAAAGTAAACTAAAAAAGAATAAGCACAATAACGTCAGGTACCAATACTTTTGAGGTTACATGCTTCCAAGTAAAAAAAAGCACACAAGGATGCATCAGGTATTATATTAACACTGTTGATCCAGCTATAGCAGGGGTCGGGAATCTTTTTGGCTGAGAGAGCCAAAAAGCCAAATATTTTAAAATATATTTCCGTAAGAGCCATATAATATTTTCTTTAATACTGAACATTACTAAACATGTGCATTTTTAAGTAAGACCAACATTTCTAGAGTATAATGGGTCTCTTATTCTTTGTAATAACATTTTTATTCTGAAACTAACTGTGGAGGGGGCGTAGCCTGCGGGCCTGCAGCGACAGGTGCGTAGATGGCCCACCTGGACCTTGTTATCTAATTACCTGTCGCTCTGTTGTGAGCAGCAGCCAGGAGGAGAGACTGGGTTGGGGCTGGAAATACTATTGCTGGAAAGCAACTGAGAGACTTATTGAAAAATAAAACAATATTGTAACCCTGAAACAGGCTCTCATGTCGGTGCTTGGGGGTCTGAAGAACCCCCAGGAGGGCAAGCTCCACACTAACCAATAATAAATAAATAACTTCTTACCATTAACGCAACTTCTTGAACAGGTGCGGTAGAAAACGTATGGATAGATTAAAAATGCATGAGAATGTTTTATATTCTGAACATTGTTTTTAACACTGTGATTACAAGTGGAATTATTCATTACTTATCATGTTAAGCAACGTCAGCTCAGATTTATCAGAGAGCCAGATGCAGTCATCAGAAGAGCCACATCTGGCTCTAGAGCCATAGGTTCCCTACCCCTGAGCTACAGTATTTGAAGTTGTCAAGTTCCATCCATCCATCCATTGTCTACTGCTTATCCCCCTTTGCGCGGGGGGGCGCTGGTGCCTATCTCAGCTACAATCGGGCGGAAGGAGGTCTACACCCTGGACAAGTCGCTACTTCATTGCAGAAGCTGTCAAGTTGTTATTCATTTACCAATGAGGCTCGGTGGTCGCGTCCACAACTTCCCTGCATTAGCAGTACTAACACAATGTTTTCCCCACAGCTTTTCATCAACAAGTAGTCACATTTTGCAAAAGAAACACGTAGAGGTCATTTGGAAAATGTTCGGCACTGTATTTTAGAGTTACTTTGGTAGTTTGAGCCGTATCAAACAGACATGGCCTGAGAAGGATGCAGGCCTTGACCCCCTCCATGAACTACACGATGCCCGTAAACATGATTTCCTCTTTTCCTTTCAAGGACAGCAATTCAGTCACACTATGGCAGTGACGTGCGGTGAACTAAACACCAGGTGAGGCATACATACTTTTTTTTCCTTCTTTTTTTTAAAACTTAAATTCATATGTGCCGCTCTAGTCATTGTTGATTTAGGTTGCAGATTACAGTTACGGGGAAAAAAAGGGAGTTATTTGCTTTCATAAAAAACGTTGCCATAATGATATTATGATACAATAAATGGGTCCAAAAATTATTTGATAAAGTTGTTATTAAATACTTTTTGGTCCCATTTGCTTTTAACAAAATTAATCAAGTATTGTTAGTGTATCGTACCTTTCTGTATTTGTATCTGAAGCAGCAATAGCTATCCTCCATGAAAACGTACTTTGTATGATTGCATTCATTTTGTCTTAAAGTCCAGTTTAGAAAAGTATTTAATCTTGGATACAGTATATGATCCTCCATATTGGTAGAAACATTCATTTAATTCAATTTAATTCCAAGAAATTTAACGATATTTTTTGCATCTGACAAAAAACACACACAAACGCTGGTTTACTCTAGTAAAAATGCCATGTTTGTTATAAATAAAAAGAAATAAAATAAATGCTGGCTTTCCCCTGAGAGACCTGTGTCTGCTAGCTTGAGCGCCCCCACTTCTCCTAGTGTGGCGAGTCAGAGTACTGCTGAGGCATTGAACTGCAAGTTGACAATATATCGCCCCCTACCTTGAGGCAGAGGTACTTGCTGCCTCATGACCTGCCTTTTCCCCGTAGCAACAAGCATGCGCCCCCTCGCACGCACACACCCAATACACACTGTGTGTAGCCGTGGAGGCACCGCCTGTGTCTGCCTCACTTCTCGTCTGCTGCGTAGTTTGATCAGGAAACATCGAGATTTTGACCATGAATATTATTAAAATAAACAGGAACCACACCAAAATCACATGGAAAGCATAAACCAAAAGAGAAATATTAAAACTTATTTTGTTTTATTTCTTCATTTTGGAACATCACATGGTTAAGCCACCTGGTGGCAGGTGAGGCACTGCCTCACTTGCCTCCCCTGACAGAACGTCACTGCACTAAGGCAATTTCCGCGACTTTCCGCATTTAGATTCTCTTTTTGGCAAACATTGATTCCGCGATTCCAATGGCACGTAAATTCATAATTCTGTCTACCCCATAACGGAGGTAAGGGATGGAATTCGGGGTTAAATCACCTAAATTATTCCCAAGCGTGGCCCCAGCTGCCGCTCACTGCTCGCCTCACCTCCCAGGGGGTGGAACAAGGGGATGGGTCAAATGCTGAGGGTAATTTCACCACACCACGTGTGTGAAACTATCAGTGGTAGTTTAACTTTAGACGGATGGGGCAGTTAAAGGTCAACTCCATTTGTCTTTTCCAAAAATCTGTGGGGTTTTTTTCTGCTTTGCTGAGGCTCCTAAATGAATGTGACATGTGTGGGCCATAATTACGACGGTCAACTGGATTAAAAAAGTACCAATAGCCGGGGTAAAGGTATGAATAATTCACTGACTTTAAAATTGTACTGTTTCGACTTACACCTTTTTTCTGTATATGTGAAAAAGTCAATAAAAAAAGTTGGATTAAAAAGTACCAATAGCCGTATCATTGGTCCAGAATTTTAACAAAGCCCATTAGGAACTGGTACCAAAAAATACCGCTACTCGGTATACATCCGTTGTCAGGGCGTACTTTGCCAGTGAGCACACCAGTTGGAGTCTCCTCACTCTTCTCTGCACTGACATATGCATGAAGCTGACATATGCATGAAGCTGACATATGCATGAAGCTGAACGCCCCTCAGCTAAAAGGGCACGTACAGTACATTCTCTGATTAATCTGCGTATAAACATGATTAAAGCGAACATTTTTTAGAACGATCACGAGTCATATTGTTATTTTTGACAGCCCACGTTTTAACATAAGGCAGTTTGCACTTAAATCTTCTTTCTCAGTCACGTTGTCAAAGTTGATGACCCGTGATTTGCAGCGTGTAAAAATAACTCAACGCATTTTAGAGACACCCTATTGCTGCATCCAAAGCATGTTGACAAACCTGATCTGTCAAAACTTAGTTCCTCTTAGAGATTACTGTAATAATAAACCCAACAGCACTTCAAAAAGAGGACAGTAGATAATTGGTCTCCGCCTCTTTCAAGTCACATAAATCCCTCCGACTTCAGCAGCAGTTAGGACCTCTGAATTTTAACCCCCCTTGAAAACACCTCCACGGCTTTAACGTTTGCCTGTGTGGATTTATTAAAACGCCGATTCAGGGTTGTGGATCAGCTGGAGGCTATCCCAGCTGACTTTGAACTAGAGGTGCGGTACACTCTGGACTGGTAACCAGGCAGTCACCTGGAGAGAAACAAGCAATCACACTCACATGCACACCTGCAGTAGGAGAAATAATCCTGCTGTTTTTTAAAGGCTTACTGAAACCCACTACTACCCACCACGCAGTCTGATAGTTTATATATCAATTATGAAATATTAACATTGCAACACATGCCAATACGGCCTTTTTAGTTTACTAAATTGTAATTTTAAATTTCCCGGGAGTTTCGTCTTTGAAACGTCATGTAAGGATGACGTGTACGCAAGACGTCACAGGTTTTTAGGAAGTATGAGCGCTGCACACACACACAGCTAAAAGTCGTCTGCTTTAACGGCATAATTACACAGTATTTTGGACATCTGTGTTGCTGAATCTTTTGCAATTTGTTCAATTAATATTGGAGAAAGATGGAGTTGGGAAGCTTTCTACGCTTCTGACTTGGACATTTTGTGTCTGTATTCATATCGTTTGTTTTGGCAAATTGTTCAAATAAGGACACTTACAGTGATGGGCAAGCTACCTGGAAAATGTAGTAGGCTAAGCTACAAGTAACTCGCCATTAATGTAGTTAAACTGCAGGTGAAGCTATCCCCGGAGAATTGTAGCAAGCTACACTACAAGCTACACGGCAAAAGTAGCTTGCAACATCAAGGCTATATTTAACAGCATTTCTATCTATGGGCCCACAAGTATAATATCAATGTTAATGTAACTGAGAGTATACAAATGGATCCAATAAGTCAATGAATTATTATTTATATAGCCCTAAATCACTAGTGTCTCAAAGGGCTGTACAAACCACAACACAAACCACAATGACATCCTCGGTAGAGCCCACATAAGGGCAAGGAAAACTCACACCCAGTGGGACGTCGGTGACAATGATGACTATGAGAAACCTTGGAGAGGACCGCATATAAGTCTTATGCATGAGGGCCCAGAATATGATGCTGACACTTACGTCACATTACACCTATGTAATTACATTTATATGCTGCATTGTTATACTGTACATTACGCCATTATTACACATTTATAAAACGAGTGACAAAGATGGGTTTTCTGTGTAAACGCGGCACATTTTCAGAGTAAAAAACTGTAAATGGGTGGGTTTTCCCATTAATTTTCTAAAAAAATAAAATAAAAAATAAATAAAAAACTTTTTAGAAAAATACAAAGTGTGTTATTCAGGGTTTTATTTTTGACTGGCATTTCAGCTCCATTGAAATTATAAATCACCTCCTCACTTAAAACTCTAGGCTAGTCCCTCACCTTTCACAGAATCATCAAGAAAATATTGCAGCTCCACGGCAATGGCGATTGATCGTTATTTTAAATTTTTTTCATTTTCTAAAATTTTGTCAGTCTTGTGCGGGTCTATGTTGGCCATACAGGTCGTGTTCAACACTTGCCCATAGTGGGGGGAAAGGTTTGAATGGGAAATATTGATTCTGTCTTTATCTTGGGAATAACTTTCAAATTGGACCTGACTAATAGGTGTGCTTTTTGAGCAGATAACTGTTTTTTATAGGGGTCAGAATGCAATGTACCGGATATTTAGGATTACAAGTCGCTCCGGAGAATATGTCGCACCGGCCGAAAGTGCATAATAAAGAAGGAAAAAAACATATATGTCGCACTGGAGTATAAGTCACATTTCTGGGGGAAATTTATTTGATAAAATCCAACACCACGAATAGACATTTGAAAGGCAATTTAAAAGAAATAAATAATACAGAACAACAAGCTGAATAAGTGTACGTTATATGACGCATAAATAACCAACTGAGAATGTGCCTGGTATGTTAACATAACATATTATGGCAAGAGTCATTCAAATAACTATAACATATAGAACATGCTATACGTTTACCAAACAATCTGTCACTCCTAACCGATAAATCAGATGAAATCTTCCTCCTCGATGTCGCTTCTGAACAACTCTGCCAACTCCAAAGGTATGCGTCGCTTTCTCTTGTTGTTTTCTGCTGCATATTTCACTACGTCCAGTTTTTAATCTGCAGTACTTGATTTCCATTTTTGTTCAGCCCTTCTCAGTTTTTTATAAGTTACCGCAAACGTTGAAATGATCCGCTTTAATAGCTACGACAGTAGCATTTAGCATATAGCAGTTAGCATCCCATGACCCACAATGCGCTTCTGCCATGACCCTCCCCGCCAAATTCTTTTTGGTTGACGTGTGTGTGACGATTGCTGACATTTTCTTCGTCTCTTCCGCGAATAAGATAAATATTATTTAATATTTTACGGTAATGTGTCAATAATTTCACACATAATTCGCTCCGGAGTATATGTCGCACCCCCGGCCAAACTATGAAAAAAATTGCGATTTATATTCCGAAATATACGGTACTCTTTTCCATATATACATTAATTTCTAACCTTTATCTAACGTATTTTTCGGACCATAAAGCGCACTTAAATTCCTTTCACTCTCTCAAAAATCGACAGTGTGTCGTATATTCCGGAGCCCCTAATGTATGGATTAATTTTGGTTGTGCTTACCGACCTCGAAGCAATTTTATTTTGTACATGGTGTAATGATAAGTGTGACCAGTAGATGGTAGTTAGACATAACAAATACTGTACGTGAGGACTGTAGGTTGATGCCTGTTCACCAAAATGTCAAGACGTGGAGGTTTACGCAGCTTGCTGCGAGATTTGTTCTCCCGTGATGCAAAACCATGGCTTGAAGTTAAAAACATGATTTAATTTTGACTCAAAAAAGGGGTGAAAACAAAAGACGCTCACAAAGCGAAGTCACAAACGTGGCGCAGGGAACAAAATTAACACGTTAACGTAAATTATGAACATAAAACAAACAGCACTTACTGTGGCCAGAAAAGAGCAGCATGAACAATGGCATGAGCAGAGCAAGAACAGAGTAATCATAAACGGAGTGATGACTCCACAACGACCAACAGAAAGTGACAGGCTTAAGTAGTATCTGTGATTAAAAACAGGTGCGTGAGTCAAACACGTGAGACAGGTGAAACTAATGGGTCGCCATGGTGACAAAACAAGGGAGTGAAAAAACAGGAACTAATGGAGTCTTGAAGTAAAAGAACATAACTAAACAAGACATGATCACAAGACATGACACAAAACTTTGACGTTTCATTGAGAATATACAACATTACACACGGCGCTCAAAAATCTGTCATAATGTTTTAGTACATTCTTGGTGAGCTACTAAGCCGCACTGCTTAATGGACTGTCAGAGCATTACGGCTACCATAGTCGTACTGTGCTTTAACATACGGATATCATTATGGTGTGTGTATAACAGGGGTAGGGATCCTATGGCTCTAGAGCCAGATGTGGCTCTTTTGATGACTGCACCTGGCTCTCAGATAAATCACGGTAAGTAATGAGTAATTCCGCTGGTAATCACAGTGTCAAAAATAACGTTCAAAATATAAAACATTCTCATGCATTTTAATCCATCCATCCGGTTTCTCCCGCACCAGTTCAACAAGTCGCATTAATGGTAAGAAGTATTTTATTTATTGTTGGTTAGCTTCAGAATAACAATGTTATTAAAAATAATAAGATACTTATTATACTCCAAAAGTGTTGGTCTTACTTAAAAATTCACTCATTGTTGTATTCAGTCTTAAAAATGTGTTTATATGGCTCTCACGGAAATACTTTTTAAAATATTTGGCTTTTATGGCTCTCTCAGCCAAAAAGGTTCCCGACCCCTGGTCTATAAGGACCCCAAATGGCACCTATCAGGAGACATATTATCTTGCGTTTTGTTTCGACCTGTCATGCAAATCTAACTTTTTTTTACCTATTAGTTCCTGCTGATGTGTATTTCGGCTCTGCATAAGTCTCAAAAATGTGCGCGCATCAACCATTGTCGTCCGCGCTGTAGTCAATGAGCTTCTTTTTCTCTATCCTAAATCGTAGGGGATTCATCCTCCGCTGTTGCCATTTCTAATGTAAAGTAGCATGCAGTTTTAACTTATACAGGCCATCAGACTCACTATGGAAGCGGTAGAAACTGCCAGGATCGACAAAGATGGTGGGAGAAGGCGCAGTTGCAGTGGCATCATTTAAATAAACCGCCCACAAGACGGTCAGCAAGTGGCTTGAAGATGGTCTGTAAAACATGATCTATGCAACACTTCGACCAAAGAACCACCATTACATGTTATAAAGACTATTACGCATCTCACCAATGAAAACAGGTTGTCCCGATACTTATATTTTGGTACCGGTAGCAGTATCAAAATGTATTTCAATACTTTCCGATTCTTTTCAAAACGAATTGATTAACGTGGACCCCGACTTAAACAAGTTGAAAAACTTATTCGGATGTTACCATTTAGTGGTCAATTGTACGGAATATGTACTGAACTGTGCAATCTACTAAAAAAGTTTCAAACAATAAATCAATCAAAGGGGACCACATGATACATTTAGTATTGGCTTTATTTATGATACATTTTAAATAAGTTTCATTTTGCAATCAAAAAACAATTTAGTCAAAAAATAAGATAGTGAATATTCTAGACAACTACCTTTTTAGTAAAAAGTAAGCAAACAAAGGCTCCTAATATGGCATATTGTGACATTTCTCATTCTATTGTTTTGTCAAAACTATGCGGGACAATCGGTAAAAATGGATTGTTAGAATATATATATATATATATATATATATATATATATATATATATATATATGTATATATATATATATATCCATCCACCCATCCATTTTCCACCGCTTATTCCCTTTTGGGGTCGCGGGGGGCGCTGGCGCCTATCTCAGCTACAATCGGGCGGAAGGCGAGGTACACCCTGGACAAGTCGCCACCTCATTGCAGGGCCAACACAGATAGACAGACAACATTCACACTCACATTCACACACCAGGGCCAATTTAGTGTTGCCAATCAACCTATCCCCAGGTGCATGTCTTTGGAAGTGGGAGGAAGCCGTAGTACCCGGAGGGAACCCACGCATTCACGGGGAGTACATGCAAACTCCACACGGAAAGATCCCGAGCCTGGATTTGAACCCAGGACTGCAAGAACTTCGTATTGTGAGGCAAACGCACTAACCCCTCTGCCATCGTGAAGCCCCATATATATATATATATATATATATATATATATATATATATATATACACACACACACACATCTATTTTTCTACCGCTTATCCCCTTTGGGGTGGCGGGGGGCGCCGGTGCCAATCTCAGCTCCAATTAGGCAGAAGGCGGGGTACACCCTGGACAAGTCGCCACCTCATCGCAGGGCCAACACAGATAGACAGACAACATTCACACTCACATTCACACACTAGAGCCAATTTAGTGTTCCCAATCAACCGGAGGGAACCCAAGCAGTCACGGGGAGGACATGATGTATATATATATGTATATATATATATATATATATATATATATATATATATATATATATATATATATACATATATATATATATACATATATATATATATATATATATATATATAAATGTATACATATATATATATACAATATATATATATATATATATATATATATATATATATATATACATATATATATATATATAGTATACTTGTTCATTAGCTGTTAATATCTGCTTACTTTCTGTTTTTTAGCAAGTTCTATCTACACTTATGTTAAAACCTAATAAGCACTTATTCTTTTGTTGTTTGGATACTTTACATTGGTAGGTGATACTACACATTTTGGTTTCAATCTAATACCAAGTAGCTACAGGATCATACATTGGTCATAATTAAAGTTCTCCTGTCTCCAGGGACGTATTTCCAGGCTTTATAAACAATATAAAAAAAATTACAAGAGATTTTCATTGTGTTTTACTTTGTACCTGTATATAGAAATGGCGCTGCTGAAATGGCAGTTGGTTGCATCGGCTCTGTCCTCTTTCAATGTATTTTATGTCACTAATGTTCTTCGAGTTTGCCTTTTGTTTTGAGGTGTTTTTACCCTATTTTTTGTGGACTTGTTGTATCTGCAGTGCAGCCATATAATTTGCTCATTGTTTGATTAATAAAATCCATCCAATCCTATCCTACATTTTTCATACCTCACTTATCAATGATGTGCCAATATCATTAAAAAAAAAAAAAAACTTACAGTGCATCCGGAAAGTGTTCAAAGCGCTCCACTTTTTCCACATTTTTTGACGTTACAGCCTTTTTATTATATGGATAATTCTTGTCCTCAAAATTCTACAGACAATACCCAATAATGACAATGTGAATATATATATATATTTTTAATTTGTTTGCAAATGTATTCAAACAAAAAACTAAACAACCAAATGTACATACGTATTCACGGCATTTTCTCAATATTTTGTTGATGCACCTTTTGCAGAAATGACAGCCTCCAGTCTTTTTGAGTTTGATGCCACAAGCTTGGCACATATATCTTTGGACAGTTACACTCATTCCTCTGTGTAGCACCTCTGAAGCTCTGTCAGGTTGGATGAGAAGTGTTTTTTTTTTTTTTTATCCACGATGTCTCTGCACATTGCTGCATTCATTTTTCCCTCTATCCTAACTGGCCTCCCAATTAATGCTGCTGAAAAACACCCCCACAGCATGATGCTACCCCACCATGCTTCACTGGAGGGATGGTATTGGCCTGGTGATGAGCGGTGCTTGGTTTCCTCCAAACATGACGCCTGACATTAACGTCAAAGAGTTCAATCTTTGACTCATTAGACCAGAGAATTTTGTATCTCATGGTCTGACAGGCTTTCAGGGGCATTTTGGCAAACATTTTGCTGAAAAATGGTTTCCGCCGGGCCACTCTGACCTACATGCCTGATTTGTGGATTGTTGCAAAGATGGTTGTCCTTCCGTAAGGCATATAGGTTTTGTTGCTGTAGGAGAATACAAACTATCCGTCTCGCCTTGTCACAAAAGTTTTTCCAGGAAGTTTATAACACAGCACTTGTTTTGCAACTATTGTTGTTTGCATGGATCATGTTTACCATTTACAAAACAAACTATAACACATTACAGAGTTGGTACATTTCCCTTATACTAAAAAAAAAAAAAAATACAATATAAAATAATAATAATAATAAAAATCGATAGGCCTCATGCAAAAAAAAAAAAATGAAGTCCTAATAAAAGTCAAGCCAATGTCAATTTTTAGTGGTTTAGTTTTGAACATGCATACATGGTTAACGTTTTTTTTTTACTTTCTTTGTTCAATATGTACTAGTTTTCCATTTTTTGAAATAACAGTACAGTGTATTAGTCTTTGTTACGGACAGGGCAGGTGGCACGGTGGTAGTGACAGTGGGACGGTATAGCCTGTGCCAGCAACTTGAGGGTTCCAGGTTCGATCCCCGCTTCCGCCATGCTTGTCACTGCCTTTGTGTCCTTGGGTAAAACGCTTTGCCCACCTGCTCCCAGTGCCACCCACACTGCTTTAAATGTAACTTAGATTTTGGGTTTCACTATGTAAAGGGCTTTGAGTCACTAGAGCAGGGGTAGGGAACCTATGCCTCTAGAGCATGGATGTCAAACTCTGGCGCGCGGGCCAAATTTGGCCCTTCCGAATTTCATCCGGGACAACAATATTTTGGGGTGGGCTTTGAAGGCACTGCCTTTGGCGTTCTCTACAACCTGTCTCCACGTCCACTTTTCCTCCATACAAACAGCGTGCCGGCCCAGTCACATAATATATGCGGCTTATACACACACACAAGTGAATGCAAGCCATACTTGGTCAACAGCCATACAGGTAACACTGAGGGTGGCCGTATAAACAACTTTAACACTGTTACAAATATGCGCCACACTGTGAACCCACACCAAACAAGAATGACACATTTCGGGAGAACATCCGCACGGTAACACAACATAAACACAACAGAACAAATACCCAGAACGCCTTGCAGCACTAACTCTTCCGGGACGCTACAATATACACCCCCCGCTAT
The DNA here is from genome assembly GCF_033978795.1 of Nerophis ophidion. NCBI lineage: Eukaryota > Metazoa > Chordata > Actinopteri > Syngnathiformes > Syngnathidae > Nerophis > Nerophis ophidion. The sequence continues at coordinate 57,458,530 of NC_084617.1, read as the reverse complement.
CACCAAAGCCCGTCCACCTCGACCCCACCGCCGAAAAGAGGCATTCAATTTTTATTTAAATTTTATTTGATATGCCATTGATATTTTTTAATTATTATTATTATTTGAAACTCGATTTTGCATGTCACTATAAAGTTATATAAGCCTTGCTTGTTCAATATTTAAAGCAAAACTTGTTTTGGTCCCTATTAAAAGGTTAATTTGTTCAACCTCGGCCCGCGGCTTTGTTCTGTTTTAAATTTTGGCCCACTCTGTATTTGAGTTTGACACCCCTACTCTAAAGCCAGATGTGGCTCTTTTGATGACTGCACCTGGCTCTCAGATAAATCTTAGCTGACATTGCCTAACACGATAAGTAATGAATAATCACAGTGTCAAAAATAACGTTCAAAATATAAAACATTCTCATGCATATTCATCCGTCCATCCGGTTTCGACCGCACCAGTTCAAGAAGTCGCATTAATGGTAAGAAGTATTTTATTTATTTTTGGTTAGCCTCAGAATAACAATGTTATTAAAAAGAAGCTTATACGCTAAAAATGTTGGTCTTTCTTAATAATGCACACATATAGTTGTATTCAGTGTTAAAAAAAATGATATGGCTCTCACGGAAATACTTTTAAAATATTTGGCTTGTATGGCTCTCTCAGCCAAAAAGGTTCCCGACGCCCGCACTAGAGTAAAGTGCTATACAAATATAATTCATTCCAGTTATAGATGAACAGTTGATAGCTGTTACGGTAAAGTAAACACAGTGTTAGTAAATACATAAATAAAGGCGTGACACTGTTTGCTTTCAAATGATTTATAAACAAATGGTATTTGTGTTTAAAATAAACAACACTTGGTTTTATTTGTTTCTCTAACGCATCTCATACTTGGACTTAGACTTCCTTTTATTGTCATTCAAATTTGAACTTCACAGTAGAACAACATTTTGTTGCATTAGCTCGTTGTAGTGCAGGATAAAAGAGCAATAAGGTGCAGATGAAAATACATAGATTATTGTACAGATAAATACATTGCACTTTTTCATATGCATCCACGTTCATGGGTATATGTTATATTGCCTTTATATTACAGCGAGTTAGTTATGATGGGAATTATTATGATGCATTCAAGAGTCTTATGGCCTGAGACGCTTGAACGAATCATCATAATAATAATAATAACCCCGAAATGACCAATAGTACCTCGATCTAAGTTTCATAATTTAATTTCATAATGTCATCATTTGCATGTTGAAGTGGTTGAACCGGGACACTACCCAAGGCGGAAGTAGGAAGAAAAAAAAAAAAAAAAAAAAAAAAAAAACAATGCTCCAAATTCTTGGTGACGTTAAATGTTTCCAGTGAGACTTCTGTATAAAAGTGCAAAGCGACACCTGCGCTCCTTACTTGCACGCATTAGTGCTCCGTGGCAGGTTGTCTTCGATTTTTATGTTCATCTTTTTCTTTTTTATGTGAGTTTTTGGAATATAAACTTTGACTTTCCAAAATGTTTCGACATTTATGCCTCTTGCTTGCAGTGCTTTGGCTGCAAGTGAATGCTTGTAAGTACAAACATATTTCACTGTGTACAGTTTATACTGCTTTACAATATTCTCATCAATGTTCAATGAGTTCGGACGTGGGTCCTCACCGAGTCCCCGTCTTCATTGCAGGATGCTTTAGCAAATGTATTATTTTATTTTTTATATATATCCTTATTTGCTTTTAGATCAAGTGAGCAGGGAGGAAATTCAAAGAGCTGTCAACTCTGCCATCACCAAAGTGGACTCTGCATATGAATATTCAAGACAAGAGTGAGTTTTCCTTTTTTTTAATTGAAGAAATAAATTATTCCATGGACAAATAATCGATATGGTTATTTAAAAAAAAAAACCACAACCTCATTTTATTGTAATTTTCATTTTATTTTTTGGGACATTATTATTATTATTATTATTAACTTTCCTAGCATTTTATCTTCAGAGAAGTGTCTGTAATATATATATATATATATATATTAGGGGTGTGGGAAAAAATCAATTAGAATTTGAATTGTGAATCTCACGTTGTGCGATTCAGAATCCATCCCATCCATCCATTTCCTACCGCTTATACCCTTTGGGATCGCGGGGGACGCTGGTGCCTATCTCAGCAATCCATTCTCATTTTTAAACAATCGATTTTTAATTTAAATTTAATTTTTTTTATTTTCATCAATCCAATAAATCAATGGACAGCAATACCATAACAATGCAATCCAATTCCAAAACCAAACCTGACCCAGCAACACTTAGAACTGCAATAAACAGAGCAATGGAGAGAAGACACAAACACGACACAGAACAAACCAAAAGTAGTGAAACAAAATGGATATTATCAACAACAGTATCAATATTAGTTATAATTTCAGCATAGCAGTGATTAAAAATCCCTCATTAACATTGTCATTAGACATTTATAAAAATAAAAATAAAAGAACAATAGTGTCACAGTGGCTTACACTTGCATCGCATCTCATAAGCTTGACAACACACGGTGTCCAATATTTTTACAAAGATAAAATAAGTCATATTTTTGGTTAGTTTAATAGTTAAGACAAAATTACATTATTGCAATCAGTTGATATAACATTGTCCTTTACAATTATAAAAGCGTTTTACAAAAATCTACTACTCTTCTAGCATGTCATCAGACTGGGGTAGATCCTGCTGAAATCCTATGCATTAAATGAATACAGAATCGTTTTAAATCGGGAAAAAAATCGTTTTTGAATCAAGAATCGTGTTGAATTGAAAAAAAAATATCAATTTTGAATCGAATCGTGACACCAAGAATCGATATTGAATCGAATCGTGGGACACCCATTATATATATATATATATATATTATATATATACCATAGGATTTATATCAGGGGATTTTCAAGAGAGTGTCCCTGCTCCCTTAAAAAGAATTCCTGCAAAACAAGCTGGTTGATATGAAATGGCATCTGTGTTTTTTTCCATACCTAACATATAAATATACACACACACACTGATTGATTGATTGATTGATACTTTTATTAGTAGTTTGCACAGTACAGTACATATTCCGTACAATTGACCACTAAATGGTAACACCCGAATAAGTTTTTCAACTTGTTTAAGTCGGGGTCCACGTTAATCAATTCATGGTACACATATACACACACACACACACACACACACATATATATATATATATATATATATATATATATATAATTTTTTTCCCCTAGATCATCCCTAACAATACTGCTGTGCACCAGAGGAACTAGTAAAAACTCAAAACAAACAGCAGTACGATAAGAAGAAGTGTTTAAATAAGTAATCAAAAACAAATGTTACCAGCAGGGCTAATTTGGGGCCCTTTGCATAATTTTATTTGTTATTTGTTTACACTTTTTCCATTAATGTGAAACATTTTTTCTCCTTTTTTCCTTAAAAAAAAAATAAAAAAAAATAATGCATCGTTTGTACTAATACGAATTAATGGGAAATACATTGTGCCCTCTTTATTTTTTTTTGTGCAAAATAAGAATTTCAAAGTCATTAAAACATTACATTTATATAGCTTGTTACCTCAAAATGGAATTTGAAAATTGTAGTTTCTGCCTTGCCAAACTTGCACTCCTTGCTACTGGAAGAACGAGGGGAAATCTGCCATTATATTCTTCTCAGTTACGAAGCAGGAAGGGGCTAGGAATCAATTTATAAAGAAAGTTCTTATGAAGGGCCCTGTCATTCATTAATTGACATGTTAAATGTGCTCCTTTAGGCCCACAGATTGCGTGTTCTGCGTAAAGGGCGGAGCGGCCCTATTTACGTGTCAATGAACAAAATGTAATTCCATAAAAACATCATCTCACTGTGTCAAAAAGCAAATTGTATACTGTTAGGGAAATAAAAGTGTTTTAAAATAGCTTTAAAATAATTATTTGAATGTGTGCAGAGGGAGACTGTTCCATAGATTTGACAAAACAGTTTGTTAAACTATTATAGTTCAGCTCTTGAAGTTGATGTCTTTTGAATGTTCTGGTTAAGTGTTCAGACTTTGCTTTGTAAATTGGCACCGGTTGATGTTCCGACAGGTGCCTTGAACGCGTCAAACGGAACGCGGCCAGACCTCAGGATGTGTTGCGCGTGCTCAAGCAGCCTATGGGAGTCACCCGCGAGATAGCCCGATCTTCTGATTACATGAACAATGCACTGGATATTATCAAAAGATCGGCAGAAAGACGTCAGAGACGTTCGCTCAACGCCACCGGTGAGTGGGGGTACAACACCAAGTATCAATATGACCCTGTCAATGGTACCCTGTTAATCACTGGTGATTTGTGTGTGTTGTCAGATCTGCTGTCTGAGGAGGATTTGGAGTTCGTTTCAGATCTGACCGGCTGCTCACCTCGACAGCGCGACCCCTCTTGTAAAACAACAGCCAACGTCGATGTCTTTCGTACCATAACCGGCGTCTGCAACAACAAGTAATATCTCTCTTCCGGGCTGTTTTTCCCTTCCCAATTTTTGTTTTTTTGTAATTAATTAGCTAATATCACTTGCCTACAGGCATAACCCCCGATGGGGAGCCTCAAACATTCCATTTGCACGCATACTGCCTGCTGAGTACCAGGATGGACTCACTCTGCCTCGGGGGTTTGAGTCTGAGAAGCTCAACGGCTTCGTTCTTCCTAATGTATACCATCATTCAATTTAGCTTGTATTGGGGTCATCTATGTGAAATTTTGAGTTAAATAATATCCTCCATCAGGTCCGAGAGGTGTCCAATCGTGTTCTGACCACACCAATCGCTAATGTGGTGAACGACGAGGAATTCACTCACCTCTTGACCGCCTTTGGACAGTGGATGGACCACGACCTGACTTTAACACCTCACTCTCCGGTCATCCGTTCGTTCAGTAACGGCATTGACTGTGACGAGAGCTGCGAGCGCACTGAACCTTGCTTCCCCATCAAGGTCGTTGTCTCAACATTGTCCTCCAAAAAGACAACATCCCAAACACATCCTCACAAACCCACACATTGTCCTCTGAACAGATTCCCAAGAATGGCCCACGCTTCGGCTCCCAGGAGTGCATCGCCTTCTTCCGCTCGAGTACCACGTGTGGGACTGGCCCCACAGGCTCCATCTTTGGCGCAGCCAACGTGCGGCAACAGTTGAACGCCCTCACATCATTTATTGACGCGAATCAGGTGTACGGCTCAGAAGATGCCAAAGCTAAAGATCTACGCAACCTTGACACGGATGAAGGCTTGTTGAGGGTCAATACAGAGCACACTGACGAGGGCCGAGAAGTGCTGCCCTTCACCACTATGGGAGCCAATTTGTGTGCAACCCGAGCCCGCATCACCAACGACCCCGACGCCCAGGAAGTGCTTTGCTTACTATCAGGTGAGTGACAGGTGTGTTGATTGCAACAGAATCCATCTGACTTCTTGTTAACTTTGAAGGTGATGAACGCACCAATGAGAACATTTTTTTGACCTCACTACATACGCTCTTCATGCGGGAGCACAACCGGCTGGCTCGAGCCCTGCGAAAACTAAATCCGAAGTGGAATGGAGAGAGAATCTACCAAGAAGCACGCAAAATCAATGGAGCATATTTACAGGTGAGAACGAGACTTAGCTGCATTAATAATTATCAAGTGGTAATGAATATTGTTGTTGTCTTCCAGATTATCACGTTCAGAGACTTCTTGAAGCTCATCGTCGGTCCAGAAATAATATCCAAGAAGCTGTCCACCTACCCCGGCTATGATAAGACCGTGGACCCTACCATCGCCAATTCATTCGGAGCAGCTGCTTTTCGCTTTGGCCACTCTATGATTCAACCCTTTGTATTCCGGCTTGACGCTAGTTACGAGGAACACCCGGTGTTCACCTCTCCATTGCTGCACACAGCCTTGAACACACCATGGAGGGTTGTTTTTGAAGGTAGGACCACATCTGTAGCTGTTTTACCCTACCCTGCGTAACACACTTCAATCATTTCAGGTGGTGTCGACCCTATATTGAGGGGGCTCGTGGGTCGGCAGGCTAAGTTGAATGTCCAGGACGCCATCATTACGGATGAAGTGAGAGACATGCTGTTTAGATTCTCCTTTGAGTTTGCACTTGATCTGGCCTCTCTCAATATGCAACGTGGCCGAGACCATGGCATCCCAGGTATTCATTTATTCTTTTGCACACAGTGCATCGTCTCCAGAGTGTTTTTCATCTTTACCCTTTCTCAGGATACAACAAATGGCGTGAGTTCTGTGGTTTGTCACAACCTCAAAATGAGACGGAGTTGGCTAAAGTGCTGCAAAATGACGAATTGGCCAAGAAGCTGATAGAGCTGTATGGCACGCCTGAGAACATTGATCTATGGCTCGGAGGAATAGTAGAACCTCTTGTGTCCGGAGGAAGAGTTGGTCCCCTGTTTGCCTGCCTGATTGGAACTACTTTCCGCAAGGTTCGCGAGGGAGACAGGTATGAAAAATGTTTAGGCTGCTCTCTCTTACAAGCTAAGTATTGATATCAAATGTTGTTTTAGATTTTGGTGGGAGAACGAAGGAGTATTCACCAAGGCCCAGAGAGCCGCTTTGTTGGCAACGTCATTATCCCGCATCATCTGTGACAACACTGGTGTGATGGAAGTTCCAAAAAATCCCTTCCAGTTCCGGCCACGAGGTTCCGGTTACACCCAATGTGCTGACATCCCTGCACTGGACCTCACTGCATGGCAGGAGGACGGTAAGTCCTACTACTGAAATATATTGGACAAAATTAATGTTAATGGCTTTGTGTTTTGGAATGACTGACTTCCTTATTCTTCATTATGTGTTATAGAACATGGATTTTTCCCTAAACCTGGTATGTAAGGCACAGCATTACCTTTTTTAACATACACTTTTAATCAAATTGTGAAATTATTTGGTACGATTGACATTACGATTGCCAGTATGATATACTGTACGTATATAAAATACTAATTTCCGCATCAACTTCTTTTTTGTTACAGAACCGACTCCTTACCCACCAGGTAAATCCAACAATTTTGGGGGGATTCTAAAATATACTCTTTCATGTAACAATAACAGTGCTAACATTTGTATTGTGAAATACTAATTTAGTTTCCCATCTTTAATTTACGTGTTGTATAGGCATGTCAACTACTACTACCCTTTCCCCACCAGGTATATCCAACCTATATTGGGGTTTCTGAAATCTTTTCTTATGTCCAACAATAAACAGTGCTAATATTTGTGTTTTCAAATACTAATTCCATTTCCCATCTTTAATTTACGTGTTGTATAGGCATGTCAACTACTACTACTACTACTACTACTACTACTACTACTACTACCCTTTCCCCACCAGGTATATCCAACCTATTTCGGGGTTTCTGAAATCTATTCTTATGTCCAACAATAAACAGTGCTAATATTTGTGTTTTCAAATACTAATTCCATTTACCATTTTTAATTTACGTGTTGTATAGGCATTTCAACTACTACTACCCTTTCCCCACCAGGTATATCCAACCTATTTTGGAGTTTCTGAAATCTATTCTTACATCCAACAATAAACAGTGCTAATATTTGTATTTTCCAATACTAATTCAATTTCCCATCTTTAATTTACGTGTTGTATAGGCATGTCAACTACTACTACCCTTTCCCCACCAGGTATATCCAACCTATTTCGGGGTTTCTGAAATCTATTCTTATGTCCAACAATAAACTGTGCTAATATTTGTGTTTTCAAATACTAATTCCATTTCCCATCTTTAATTTACGTGTTGTGTAGGCATTTCAACTACTACTACTACTACCCCTAACCCACCAGGTACATCCAACTTATTTTGGGGGTTCTGAAGTCTATTTTAACATCTAACAATAAATGTTGCAAAAATTTGTATTTTGAAATACTTGTTTGATGTTCAATCTTTATTTGTTGTGTTTAATAGGCGATTCAAACACGACTAAACCCTCCTCCCCAGGTAAATCCAACTTTTTCTGAAATCTGTTCATATAACAGACAATATATTGTGCGAATACTTTTGTTTCATACTTGGTTTGGGTGTCCCAATCCGATTGTGGTTTTGGATATCTGCCCGATATCAGCAAAAAACTAAAAAAAATGGGATGATAACTCAGATACAAGCAGTCCTGCAACATAAACAAGTCTCAAATAATCATAGTTGCATGTTACTTACTCTTACAAAGACTCCAAAGCAGAAGTGTCTCAGAAAGTATCCCGTGACAAAGATGTCCGCGTCATTTACCTTACTGTGTCATGTGCCTAATTTAGTAAAATTGTTCTGATTAATAGGTGTCCCAAAAAAAAATGTATACTTTAAAAGCAAAAATCTGTCCTAAGGTCAGTGTTTTTTTTTAAACCTGCCTTTGTTCTCTGAGTAACTTTATTGCCATAGTCATGCTAACATTCCACAGTATAAAAGTGTGTAGGATAGACGTTAGCCCAGTGATTCTCAAATTGTGATTTATCTGCTGGTAAGCCAAAGAACCACTTAATTATGTGCGAAATAACATAGTTTGATTTATTATTTAAGTAAGGTGTTTTATTTTCCTATGTACTCAAACACAGTATTACTGTTCGAACACTGTGTAATGTTACAGTGGCCAAAATGATTAAATACACTTTTGCTGTGTTTTTAATGAATACTTAGGCCTATGATGCTACTGTATTTTAAAGTTGGTCATTATTACTTGGGGGTCCAACTGGTTTCTGGGACGCTATTTGGTGAAATAAGTTTGCTGTAGCTTATTCTAAAGTCCTGTTATTTACTTTTTGCATTTTGTAGTGTGGAATGGTAGAAAAGGCTTGATCAAATGACATTACTCAAAGAAACAATGGTCGGTATTTCAAACAGTGACCGATTCACTATGTACGATGATTCAGACTGATATCATATCGGATTATTGTTGATATATAATACCAAGACACAAGGTTCCAATATCGTATTGGGAGTGAAAAATGTATTTTGGGACACACCTAGTACATCTAGTACTTGGGTATGGAAATAACCTCCTGGTTCTCCACTTAATAAATTACAGTAACCCCCAAACCCTATGGAAACCCTGGACCTCCTGGACCTCCTGGACCCCCAGGGGCACAGGGTGAGTCCGACACAACAATACCACTGATATCACAGTGGCAATGATCTGAACTTTCTAAGGCCAAATGGTATTCATATATATTCTTTTTTCAGGACCACCCGGCCCCTCCGGATTGTCCGGCTCTCATGTGGCCTTCTCTGTGAGACTAGGCAACAACTACCCCAGTCCTGGTGTGCCAATACCATTCCGCGAGACTATCTACAATGGCCAGACAAGCTATGACACCAACAGTGGCAAATTTACATGCCCATATGCTGGAGTGTACGAATTCCAATTCCACTGTACCATCTATGACCACGCGGCCAGTGTGGACCTTTTGCGCAATGGAGAGTTGATCCTGCATTCATTCACTACCAGGCAAGAGGGTTACATCACAGCCAGTGGAAGCACCTACCTTGCGCTGAAAGTAGGAGATGAGGTATGGCTTGTGGCCAACTACGGTGGCAATGGTCTGACCAGAGACAGCTACTTCTCAGGGCATCTGATCTTTACTGAGTATTAGAGCTGTAGTCAAAACAAAGCACTCTTGTACAGTCCGGCAAAAATAAACACACACACCTCAATAAATACAGTTAGAGAAGAATTCATCCACCATCACAAGTTGTTACAAAATAGGAATTATGTGACCATGTGGAATTTTCCATCATTTTACATGCTTTTTAATGTGTGTTTTAATTGTAAGAGTGCACAAACGAAGAGCCTCGTAATCGATATAAATACAAACTACACTACCTGACTCAGGGAAAAAAATGATATGAAGTTATCACTGCTCCATATGATATATTTTTTGTAATTAATTCTGCCTTTTTAAATCTTGTTCTTGTCCCAGCCTTCACACTGTTTATTTCACCGTCATTAAGATATACTATTGGATATTCTTGAATAAAAGCAAAAGTTTCCTGATTTCTTGTGAGTTTGATTTAATTGAAAACACACTAATAAAGCGCACTGTACTCAAGCACGCTTCATTGGTGCCACTTACAGTGACAAATATTTTTATTGATCTTTCACTAAGATATGGACATGGTAATTGTTGTATATACATTATATAATAACATAATATAATATAATATAATACAATATAATATAAAGCATCGGTATATATCATATAGTGTATATATAATATGTAAATATTACATATATGTTATATTTTATATTGCTACTACAGTACATTTTTTTTCTACTTTATACCTGCATTATTATTTCCTTCCTTACACTTTCCAATATTTGTAACTGAGCTACTGTGTGAAACATTTTCCCTTGTGAATAATTAGAGTTTGTCTAAGTCTAAGTCTATCTCAGATAGTGATCACATATTTGCCAGACCAACTGGTACGAGGGCTCCAACTAGTGGTATGCCAAATAATTGCTTCTGTGATTATTCAAACACAGTGTTACTGTTCAAACTGTGTGTAATGTTAAAGTGGCCAAAATATTAAATAAACTGGTTGAATAAAACCTGTTCCTTGTTTTTAGATTAATACTTAGGGCTACTAGGCTAATGTTGGTCATTACAGTGGCACTTGGACAGCCAAATATTTTCTGAGGTGCTACTTGGCGACAAAAGTTTGAGAACCACAGGGCTAAAAATAACAGATTTAAATGAATTGCTATTTTTTTAAATTGCTACTTTGGGGGTTAGGGGGTTGGGAGAGTGTGGCCTGCGGACCTGCAGCAAAGCAGGGCGTGCCAGGACCGGCTGTGAGATCAGCGATAGGTGCGTAGATGGCCCACCTGGGCCTGTTTGTCTAATAACCTGCCGCTCTGTTAAAAGGCAGCCGCCAGAGAGGGGAGGGGAGAAACTGTTGAAGACAAAAATACAATTGCTGAAAAGCCCAAGAAGGAAGATTTGTTGCAAAATAAGAGCTATTGAAAACCTGGAAGAGCCTGTCACGTCGGTAATTGGTGGAAATAAGAGTCTTCCACAGCTACCATGAGACCATCTACAACATGGGGGTCCAAACCTTTGCGACTGAGTGCCCCACAGCGAAAAATTAAAGGATGCGGGGGCCAAACAAAGATAACATCTTCGGCTGAGGCCACCCCTCAGACAAGAAGTTGTGTCCTTGCACAGATAGAAAAAGTACAGCTCGAGCACAATAGCTAATAACTATAGCAACGGACTTTAAGCATACTAAAGTTGTGTGATAACTTACACATAATTGTTCTAACAGCATATTTGTAAAATCAGGGGTGGCCACGCTTTTTCTGCAGGCGAGCTACTTTTCAATTGACCAAGTCGAGGAGATCCACCTCATTCATATTCATAATTTATATTTATTTATTTATGAAAGAGACATTTTTGTTAACAAGTTAATGGTGTTTAATGATAATACAAGCATGTTTAACACATATATGGTCCTTTCTTTCATGAAGACAAGAATATAAGTTGGTGTATTACCTGATTCTGATGACTTGCATCGATTAGAATCAGACAGTGTGTTATGATCTGCTGCACAGATCATATTTTGTTTGGGTTTTTCAGGTCACTTGTGTTTTTCTATTAATGTTGGACTCTGTTTAGTTCCTGTTTATGCACCTCTGAGTTTGTTACCATAGCAACTTATTACTTTCACCTGCCGCTTGTTTTCCTGACTCACACCTGTTTGTCATCACTGAGATTAATATTTAAGCCTGCCTTTGCCAGTTTGTCGGTCTTGTTTCTTTGTTTTGTATCACGCGACTGCCGCGTAAGTCTGTATTGTCTCCCAGCCCCTGCGAGTTGTCTTAGTCTGTGCTAAGTGTTAGCCTTAGCTTCCGGTGCGCCCGGCACCGCATCCATTCGTTTTGTTTTCTTTTTTTGTACCAGTGTTGTTATTTTTTACATTAAGAAAAGTCCTTACCTGCAAGTCCCGTCCGGATTGCCCTTTGCGTCCCTGGGAGAACAAAATCCTGCAGCACCATGCCCCCCGAACATGACACAAAGAAGCCAGACCGACAAACTGGCAAAGGCAGGCTTAAATAATAATCTCAGTGATGACAAACAGGTGTGCGTCAGGAAAACAAGCGGCAGGTGAAAGTAATAAGTTGCTATGGTAACAAACACAGAGGTGCATAAACAGAAACTAAACGGAGTCCAACACTGACAGAAAAACACAAGTGACCCGAAAAACCCAAACAGAATATGATCCGTGCAGCAGATCATAACACAGTGGTGCTGATAACGTCCGCATTTTCAAATGGAGGAAAAAAAAAGTCCTCCTTTCTGTCCAATACCACATGAAAGTGGTTGGATTTGGAATCTCATTTGTCCAACTTGCATACTCGTTTTCAAACACTTTGTTATGGGAGTAGCATATGTGTGTGTGGCCCTTTAATGTGACAACAGGTGAGTGACGTCAGTGATTGTGTGGGCGAGAGAGGAGAGGTAGCGGTCGCTGAGGGCGGGGGAGTGGCTAGTGTTTTTGTGTGGGGTTTTGACTGTGTGCAAGACGTAAATAAAAAGCCACGATTTGCAACTAATCGCTGGACTCGTCATTTTGCCCTGGAATCCGGAATTGTGAAGACCCACTGCCAGGTAAAGTGAAGGGTGTTGCCCCGAGAATGTATCGGCTCTGGAGAAGTGTCTCCCGTGCGCTCCTTGACTACGGTCTAGGCGCCGGAAGCAGGAAATGTGCAACAACTTTAAAAGAAATACATTGGCATCAAACTCCGTAGCTTGCTAGTTTGTTCACGCTAGCTTTCTGAGACTCTTATTTTGTTAGCACAGGCAGGATGAAGCAGGGCTTTTATGGTGAAGACAGGAACTGTGTAGTCGGTCTTTAGAGTTTTGACAGCAGGTACGGCCCAAGAGTCTGTTGAAATAAAAAGTGTTTCTCTCCATCCTGTCAGTGATTTTTTTCTTTATAATGAGATCGCAGCAGCCAGCGTCATATCACAAGATCCTCGGGTGCCGAGAATGTCAAACAACTGACGAAAGTGAAGTCTTGGTGAAGATTGATGATTGCTCATTTTTATGTCTATTTTTTTAATGCCTGGCTTGCGATCGACTGACACACCTGCCGCGATCGACCGGTAGCTCGCGATCGTCGTAATGCCCACCCCTGTGTTTAAATCAAACCTCTGCCGTGTTTTGAATGAATACGTATACCTACTACGCTACTGTATTCTAATGTTGGTCATCATGATGGTACTTGGAGGGCCATGTTTTTTCTTAGACTTGGTGGAAAAAAATTGAAAACCAATGCACTTTGAGCGATATTTCCCGCATCTCCTTTGTTTTAGCAATCAAGAATATTTCAGTTGTTTTTACCCTGTGATGAGATGTTGACTTGTCCAGGGTGTACCCCGCCTTCCGCCCGATTGTAGCCGAGATAGGCTTCAGCGCCCCCCGTTACCCTGAAGGGAATAACCGGTAGAAAATGGATGGATTATACTTATTTGTGGGGATATTGTTGATTGTCATGTACGGATGTACTTTGTGGACGCCGTCTTTGCTCCGCAGTAAGTCTTTGCTGCCGTCCAGCATTCTGGTTATGTTTACTTTGTAGTTCAGTTTTAATTTTGTTCCGCATAGCCTTCCCTAAGCTTCAATGCCTTTTCTTAGGGGCACTCACCTTTTGTTTATTTTCTTGTTTAAGCATTAACTACCTTTTTTACCTTAACACTGCCTCCCGCTGTTTCCAACATCTACAAAACAATTCGCTACCGGCTGCCACCTACTGATATGGAAGAGTATTACACAGTTATTCTAGACAACACCGACACTCAACAACAACACATCATTAGCAGACTATAATTACCGATTTGCAAAATAAATTTTTTTACCTCAAATAGGTAAAATTAGATCATCTCCCACGGCACACCAGTTTGAAAACCACTGCACTAGAGCACTGTCAAGATGATCTTTGACTATATTGCGCTTTTGGAGTGGGAAATTAAAAACAGCAAAGTGCTCCTGTTGCATTGAGGATCTTGGACCAGTGTAAACATATTGCTTGGGTTTTAATTAATAATTCATCACATGTTGAAATAAAACTTTTGAGGATCTTGCATTTGACATTTTAACCTCCTAAGAGCCTCTGCAGTGTTGCGCATAATATGGGGTCTTTTGTTTATCTTCCATGTGTAACACTGACAAAAGAAATAGACCAAATGTTGTCCACTGCAGAGTACGTTGGCTCTTAAAGTAAGAACTGTCTACGATTTAGTCGAATAGCCCTAACTTTTTATCGAGTAGCAATGTGGCGCAAGTATGCAAATTAAACCCGATCTAATTTAAAACGTGCGTATGCACATACAACACTTCAAACCTTTATCATTATAGAGTGGATTAAGAACAATATTTATGATGAACATCTTGAACCCTTTCTTTTTTCTTTAAATTGAGACAACGATTATTTATGTATTTGATATGTGTTTACTTACAATAGTATATTATTTATTTATTTTTTCACAGTTATGTTACAGAGAACAAAGAAATACGATAAAATTGCTATGGTATGAAAATTAGTAGGTTTAAATAGGCTCAGCTTCTTTCTACTCCTTTTCGGACGTGCTGTAATGCAACAACTGGAAATATCTGATGAATTGTGTTGTATGCATGGTCAAGATAAACTAAAAACTAAACTGAACTTAGGTTTTTGAGCCCTTTACAAGTCTACATCAGCAGTGTAATTTGTTTACTATAAAGCCCGACATCTCAAAAAGATGAATTAAACGCATTCTCCACGAGAGGGCAGTAATTGACTTTTTTAGAGTGCGGAACAGTTTACAAATTACCACAAAGAAGAAACAAGACCCCTTGTTTTTGAAGAGAAACTTCCAAATTTGAAACAGACGAGGTAAGAAAAACATATTTTTTACTATCATTATAATTTTTATTTACAGTTAATACGTTAATGCAGTTTGAAATTACTTCATATTTCATAAAATATATACTAGATAAACTGTGTTAATATTTTCTATATCAAATTTGAAATGGCAGGTAGGTAATGTGATTATCATGATGCGTTCAAGAGTCTTCCCCCAGGCCATGAGACTCTTGAACGCAACATAATAATCCCCTTAATTCCCCCCCAAAAAACGAATATAAAGACAATATACAATACATCCGTAAACGTGGATGCATATGCCCAAGTGCAATATATTTATCTGTAGAGTAAATCTATTTCTATCTGCACCTTATTGCTCTTTTATCCTGCACTACAACGAGCCAATGCAACGAAATGTCGATGTTATCTGTACTGTACAGTTCAAATTTGAATGGCAATTATGGAACTCTAAGTTTAACTCTAAATTAGTCAGTGGCATTTCATTGCATTACATGCATTATAAATACCATTGAGCAACATACAATATAGATTTTTCAAATAAACAGATATGTTTACAATACATTACCATGAATTGATTAATGTGGACCCCGACTTAAAGAAGTTGAAAAACTTAAAGGCCTACTGAAACCCACTACTACCGACCACGCAGTCTGATAGTTTATACATCAATGATGAAATATTAACATTGCAACACATGCCAATACGGCCTTTTTAGTTTACTAAGTTGCAATTTTAAATTTCCCGGGAGTTTTTCCTTGAAAACGTCACGTAATGATGACAAGTACGCTTGACGTCACAAGCTGTTAGGGAATATGAGCGCTGCGCACACACAGAAAAAGTTGTCTGCTTTAACGGCATAATTACACAGTATTTTGGACATCTGTGTTGCTGAATCCTTTGCAATTTGTTCAATTAATAATGGAAAAGTCAAAGTAGAAAGATGGAGTTGGGAAGCTTTAGCCTTTAGCCACACAAACACACGGTGATTCCTTGTTTAAAATTCACGGAGGTGAAACTTTACTATGGATCACAGCGAACATGGATCCCAACCAAATGTCAACCAGCGGGTTTCGGTGAGAAAATTGTGGTAAAAACTCGCTTCTTACCGGATATCAGCTGACAAAGCTGCCATCAACTTCCCTGAGACACTGCGCGTCAAGACACCCGTGGACACACCCTTCCGACTATCAGGTGCTATTTAACTCACCAAAACACTAGCAACACAATAGAAAGATAAGGGATTTCCCAGAATTATCCTAGTAAATGTGTCTAAAAACATCAGAATCCGTCCCAATGCAATCGCGTTTTTTTTTCTTTCTAGTACGTCGCTATCAATATCCTCAAAGATGAATCTTTCATCTTCGCTCAAATTAATGGGGAAATTGTCGTTTTCTCGTTCCGAATAGCTCTTTTTGTTGGAGACTCCCATTAAAATCAATGTGAATATGTGAGGAGCCATCAACATGTGACGTCATCGTCTGCGACTTCCGGTAGAGGCAGGACTTTTCTCCAGTTGCGAACTTTATCGTGGATGTTCTCTATTAAATCTTTTCAGCAAAAATATGGCAATATCATGAAATGATCTAGTAGGACACATAGAATGGACCTGCTATCCCCGTTTAAATAAGAAAATCTCATTTCAGTAGGCCTTTAATCGGGGGTTACCATTTAGTGGTCAATTGTCTGGAATATGTACTGTACTCTACAATTTACTAATAAAAGTTTCAATCAATCAATCAATCAATCAACCAATCATCAATGAATGAATGAATGAATGAATCAATCAATCAATCAATCAATCAATCAAAACACAATGTGGTATATTTAAAGGTAAAATATACAGATCAATTTTGCTGTATTTTGTTGTGATTACCCAATGTGTGTTGCAATAATAAATTATTAATTTCTGATTTTTATAAGAGAACATTTTTTCAAATTACAACAAAAACACAAAGTTGACTTTTTATTTTTACAATTTTTTTTTAGATGACAAATAATTACAACATTGAAGATGATAATGATGAAGAATGTGAATATAAGGGATCTGGAGCAGATCGGGCAAGATGACGATGATGAAAGTTGAGTTGAGTTTGAATTTATTTGGAACTTACAACATGATACATCACAATTTCCAGTTCTTCTATTCAAAAAGTTGGAAAAGGAGTAGGAAGAAGCAGAGCTTATTTAATCCTACCCCTTTTCCTTTACATAGCAGTTGCTAAAACTTTTGTTCACTTTCTTTTCTCAATTTATTCACAATATACTCCATAAGTAATAACAATTCAAATAAATGAATAAACAATAATTAGTGAAGCAAGTTATATTTCATATGGTGAGATGAGTAAGATTATCTTGAAAATGAATGGATGGAAGAGATAAATTCAGAATCTTTATCATGGTTCTTCTTTGTACTTTGTAAACACTAAGTTTGAATAGTTTTGTTGAAGTGGATCATATTAGTACATTGTTTGATTGCTTTGCTTAATCCATTGCCTAATTTAATAAAGTGCTTTGTATGTTTAGAACTATCCATCCATCCATCTTCTACCGCTTATTCCCTTTGGGGTTGCGGGGGGCGCTGGTGCCTATATCAGCTACAATCGGGCGGAAGGCAGGGTACACCCTGAACAAGTCACCACTTCATCGCAGATGTTTAGAACTAACAAGAAATATATTTCTGTGTTCATCTTTTTTTGGTTTGTATAATATTTTGTAATCTCAAATATGATACAAATTGCAAATCATATATGGAAATTGGGGCAGCGCAATGGAAAGTGGTTAGTGCAACCTACTCAGGGGTTAGAGTGTCCGCCCTGAGATCGGTAGGTTGAGAGTTCAAACCCCGGCCGGCCGAGTCATACCAAAGACTATAAAAATGGGACCCATTACCTCCCTGCTTGGCACTCAGCATCAAGGGTTGGAATTGGGGGTTAAATCACCAAAAATGATTCCCGGGCGCGGCACCGCTGCTGCTCCCTGCTCCCCTCACCTCCCAGGGGGTGATAACGGGGATGGGTCAAATGCAGAGGACAAATTTCACCACACCTAGTGTGTGTGTGTGACAATCACTGGTACTTTAACTTTTAACTTGTGCCTCACAGCAAGAAGGTCCTGGGTTAGATTTCCGGGCTCAGAGTCTTTCTGTGTGGAGTTTGCATGTCCTCCCCGTGACTGCGTGGGTTCTCTTTGGGTACTCCGACTTCCTCCCACCTCCAAAGACACACATCTGGAGATAGGCTGATTAGCAATACTAAACTGACCCAAGTGTCTATCTGTTTTGGCCAAAATAAATGGATGGATTTAAAAAAAATTTATATAAAATGTTCAGAAAGACCAATAAAAGCTCCGGTTTCAAATGATTTGAATTGTCAATTACATAGTGGTTTAGGCCTTAAAGGGTTAATCAATGAATGGATTAAATTGCCATTCCATATTGTTTTGACTGCATGCTAACCACATGACCTTTGACCCTCACCCTTTCGTGTATCTTTAATAGAACTTGTACTGTAACTCAGCCCCTTTCAAATCATTTTACCTGTTTTTATTCAGCACTCTTGTGTATTTCTCCATCATTATGTCACAAAAACATGTTCTTTTTCACAGCTGGGGTGAAATGTCAGCTTAGTTATTTTTTATGGATGCTCTTATTTTGATTATTGATTTTATTTCTACCAGGCTCACCAAACCTGTGAGACATGTGTTCATAAATTGACCAGAAGATGGTGCTGGTATACAACGTAACTGGAAAGAAGTTGTGGCCCTCCACCTGTGGATTTGAGCCTTCAAAGTATGTGCTGTACATTTACTCTTATCCTATTGCATCCCCAACAATTATACATAACCTGCTGTATTTAGAGCTTACTACACACTGATATGCATTCTATCTTTAATAATAACAAATAGGCAAGGCACATTTTTTTGGGTGCACAATTTGTACACAAAGCAATTCCAAGCACCGCACAGAAAATAGCAAGAAGGCAAAAATATAAATTAATCATAAAAATAGTAATCAAATTAAACAATTATAACATTAAAATCAGAAAAAAAAAATCCTCATGAAATAATCATAATTCAAACTAAAATCAAATAGTTTGGATGAAAATGTTCAATTGTCATATGCACGATTACATACAATTCAATAATAATACAATATAGAATGGTCATCATTATTGTTTTTATAATATTGGAAAAAATGGCAGTTTTGAGAGTAGAGGTTGTCTTAAATGTCTTGATTATATTGTAAAACATTTTGTATTGATTCGATGTTAGAATGTTATGTCACTCACTTCCTTCATTCTGAACATTTCAGCAGCCACGTTTTTAAATGAATTACTGGACTTAAGTATATTAAAGTATCATTGAATCATGCAAACAATTAGGCAGGAAAGTCCAAAGTGTGGTGAGAGAGCCATTTTTCAACTGTGGTTTCTTGTTTGATTGTAGAAATAAAATTAAACAAAACAAAAAACAAAACAAATCTGCAATTATGGGGTGAAAAGGAGCAAAAAGAACAACACAGAGGAAAAGGAAAAGGTTGAAATGTTAATGGCCACTGACGACAAACTAGTTTTAAAATGTATAATTAACTGTTTTTAGCCTTTCATATTTATTGTTTTTTCTTTTTCTTTTTACAAAAAATAAGTACATAAAACTAATCCAGGCAGCATCCTCTCCTATTTCTCTCCGGCCTTCAGTGGAAAAGGTTTGGACACCGCCAGAAATGTTGGAAAAATGTCAAACAATGTAATTAGTTTCAGTGATTGTTATGGTTAGGGTAATTACAATATACATCCATCCATTTTATACCGCTTGTGTCTTTCGGGGGCACGGGGTAATTACAATATGGTGCAACAAAATTAGAAAGAAGAAGCAGAGCATTGTAGTCAATCTGTAACAAAAAAACAAATAAGACAATAAATGAACCAATTAAGTTCAAATGCAGAGATAATTAAAAAAGTGGTAAATTACATAATTTGCTGAATATGTAGTCGATTGTCTCATAGAGTAGAATGTTTTAAGATGTTTATCAGGATTCTTCCTCCTATTTTGTAAACACTGAGTTTGAACAGTTTTGTAAACTGGACCATATTAGTACTTTGATTTCTTTTCTTTATTAACTAAACATTTAAACTAGTGTTGTACATGCATACAAATGTTTTAAATTACATTTTTCCCTAAATTATATTTATTTTTTATTTTTTTGGATAGCATGTTATACTTTGGTACATAATTTAACTGTTTGAAATTGCAACAATTCATTGACTTTCAACATTTTTGATTTAGTAAATAAAGGATTTGAGTGTTCCTTATAATTGAAATTGTGTATAATTCTAACTGACCTTTTCTGTAACACGGTTAGTACTTTTGCAATGATTTTCCCATATTTATACAAAAAAAGGTAAATCATATATAAATTAAAATAGTGCTTGCTATGTACACACTTAAAAAAAAAAGAAAATTCAACAAAAATTGTAAACAGTATTGATCAATTTGTCTTTATTTTATATTTGTCAAAAAAATGCAGCACTTATTAATGTTGTTGCCACAAACACATATATCCAAAAAGGAAAAGTGCATTCGGGTCAGATGTCCAATTTAGATTTTTTGTCAAAGCCGATCTTTTTTGGCCGTTCACAGTACAAACAAAATAAAGTGATTTCTAATTTGAATGCAATATGATCTGCCTGCGGACGTTTACGGAAGTAAAAATGGCTTCAGCTCTCGCCGGTGCATTTATGGCAATTTCAAGGATTTTGGGTCATCAAAGTCAACATTTTCTGAACCCAATCATTGTGTATAGAAAGTTAAGAAGAAAAAGGACAAAGTATTATGGCTCTCACATTTTTACGGGATAATGTTTGCTTGAAGAGCGTGTCTGTGGGCAAGCAGTAGGTGACGGGAATGGTGGAAGGTTCAAGAGAGTGCCTAAAACACTATTTGCTCCTATATTCTGTTCTAATGTAAACTATCCATTTTATAACCATCTATTTTGGTGAATAATTATGACGCTTATTGCTTTTTGAATGCGTCCGCATTGCAGTAGCATTCACATTGAGGACGCATCACATATATATCCCATTTTTTTCCACATTTGAAAGAGGCCTGGGTCCAATGAGAAAAAAATCGGAATTGCAGTGTTCGTAGTAACATAAAATATCTGATACAGGTCGCACATGGGCAACAAAAAATTGGAATTGACCTGCAAGAGGCCAAAACAAAGCCTTAAATGTATTGAATGTACATTTTTTTATTAGGGATTTATTTTCTCAGGATTGCACGGTCCTCATATAACATTATTTTATACATAACAGTGCGTGATCAATAAAAAGCATTCAACATAGATTGTAGCACAATAAATTAAAGTGAAAAATGCCATTAACCACTGCAAGGCCCTTGTGCAGAGGACAGTATAAAGTGAAAACCTTTGCTGCATGCATTGAATGGGAAACAGTAGACAAATCTAAAAAGTTGATGGCCAAATTAAAAACTGTTGCTTTAATTTATGTGAAGATAAATATGTCATTTTTAATGGTTTCCAATACAACACATTTTTTCTTTACACTACTTTAGGCTCATATTAGGCTTACCGTGTTTATTCAACACAGCCAAAACGGCTTAAAAACAAAACACACTTTGAAGGGTTAATGAAACACGATGAATGAAACTGAATCACTGTTGGATCAGTTACAGATGAGTCAACAACTTCGCTGCATGATAGACTGAGCATGCTCACTGAGGAAAGTGCATCTTTGTCCCGGAATGTAAACAAACAGTACAAGCCCCAAAAAATGATGGTGATCAATGGGAGAGGGATGGTGGCTCACATTAGTTCTGCTGTTGGAGGCGAGGGACGGGAGCCAGCTGCCGTCTCCAACAAGTACACACACACACACACACACACACACACGCACCCCGACTTCTGGACACAGTGCCATCCACGCAGAGTGGCCGTGGGTGTCCCATGGGAGCAGGGGAATGCTGCAGAGGATGAGCGGCACACGAGCCGCCATTGTTTGCTTTAGTAGCCACTGATCCACACTCGACCCCCCCACACACACGCAAAAAAAACCACACCTCCTCCCTGAAATCCACACACACACACACACACACGCACGCACGCATGCACATACACAAACAGGCTGCCGTCTTAGAGGGATACAAGGACTTTAAAAGCCATGTATTAAAGTATTGCAGGCGGTAATCAGTTACACACCTGTAGGCAGGAAGTAAAGAGAAGCTTACCAGCAGAGTTGTTGTCATATGATAATAATGCATTTATTTACAGGATACATGAACACCTGCAGGTGCATATAAATATATATATATATATATATATATATATATATATATATATATATATATATATATATATATATATATATATATATATATATATATATATATATATATATATATGTATGTATGTATGTATGTATGTATGTATACACATTTATTTATGTGTATATAATATATATATATATATTATATGAATGTAAATATATATGTATGTGCATATATGTATGTATCTATATGTATATAATACATATAATATGTATATATATATGCATGTATATGTGTGTATATATATATTTTAATATATTAATGTGTACATGTGTGTGTATATACTGAATGTGTATATATGTGTATATGTGGATATATGTATGTATGTATATATGTGTATATATATTTATGTACATATATATTTATGTGTATATATGTACATATGTGCATACATATGTGTGTGTATACATATATATATATATGTAAGTATGTATACACACACATATGTATGCACATATGTACATAATACACATAAATATATATACACATAAATATATATTTATATATATACGTATATATATAAATATATATATACATACATATATATATATACAAACCCCGTTTCCCTATGAGTTGGGAAATTGTGTTAAATGTAAATTTAAACGGAATACAATGATTTTCAAATCCTTTACAACCCATATTCAGTTGAATATGCTACAAAGACAACATCCTTGATGTTTAAACATACATTTTTTTTATTTTTTGCAAATAATCATTAACTTTAGAATTTGAGGGTCACCACTTTGTAAACAGTTTAAGAACAACATTGCTCAACAAGCTATTGCTCACCATCTACGGTCCGTAATATCATCAAAAGGTTCAGAGAATCTGGAAAAATTGTGACCTTCGATCTCTCAGGCAATACTGTATCAGAACGCGACAGCGGTGTGTAATGGATATCACAACAAGGGCTTAGGAACACTTCAAAAAATCACTGTCAGTAACTACAGTTTGTTGCTACATCTGTAAGTGCAAGTTAAAACTCTACTACGCAACAACGCCGCCAGCTTCGCTGGGCCCTAGCTCATCTAAGATGGACTGATGCACAGTGTAAAAGGGTTCTTTGGTCTGACGAGTCCACATTTGAAATTGTTTTTGGAAACTGTGGACGTTGTGTCCTCCGAATCAAAGAGGAAAAGAACCATGTAGGCGCAAAGTTAAAAAGCTAGAATCTGTGATGGTATGGGGGTGTATTAATGCCGAAGGCATGGGTAACTTACACATCTGGCAAGGCACCATTGATGCTGAAAAATACATACAAGTTTTGGAGCAACATATGTTGCCATCCAAGCAATGTATTTTTCATAGACGCCCCTGCTTATTTCAGCAAGACAATGACAAGCCACATTGTACATGTGTTACACCTGTGTGGCTTTATAGTAAAAGAATGCAGGTGCTAGACTGGCTTGCCTTAAGTCCAGACCTGTCTCGCATTGAAAATGTGTGGCGCAATATGAAGCCTAAAATACCACAACAGGGTCCTCGGATTGTTGAACAACTTAAGCTGTACATCAAGCAAGAATGGGAAATAATTCCACATAAAAAGCTTAAAAAATTGGTCTCCTCAGTTCCCAAACGTTTACTGAGTGTTGTTTAAAGGAAAGGCCATGTAACACAGTGGTAAAAATGCCCCTGTTCCAACTTTTTTTCAATGTGTTGCTCTCATTAAATTCTGAGTTTATGATTATTTGAAAAAAAAAGGTAAGTTTCTTAGATCGAACATTAAATATGTTGTCTTTGCAGTCTATTCAATTGAATAGAAGTTGATAAGGATGTGCAAATAATTGTATTCTGTTTTTTATTTACGGTTTACACGATGTGCCAAATTCACTGGTTTTGGGTTTTGTACATAAAGTTTTAATATTTACCCGGCATGCTTGACTCTTGCAGTTTTGGGAACAATTATTTGCATCTATTTGACTCTATGCTTTGTTTTCTCTGCTGAAACGATTCCTTTGGTCAATCAGGAACACTGATCTTCACCCAACAAGCAGAATGTAAAATGTATTCAACCCAGTAAACAAATTTTGGTTTGCAATAATTGACTTTTCTCACTTGAAAAATTCCCAATAATAAACGATTAAATGGCACCCATTGAAATACTTGACTGCTCTTTAACGCTTCCCAAAAATATTGTATAGTTCTGTTTTTCAAAAAATTGTAATTGGTATCATTTAGTTTCATAATAGGGCAGCACGGTGTAACAGGGGTTAGTGCATGTGCCTCAAAATACGAAGGTCCTAAAAAGTTCAATCCCTGGCTCGGGATCTTTCTGTGTGGAGTTTGCATGTTCTCCCCGTGACTGTGTGGGTTCCTTCCGGGTACTCTGGCTTCCTCCCACTTCCAAAGACATGCACCTGGGGATAGGTTGATTGGCAACACTAAATTGGCCCTAGTGTGTGAATGTGAGTGTGAATGTTGTCTGTCTATCTGTGTTGGCCCCGCGATGACGTGGCGACTTGTCCAGGGTGTAGCCTGCCTTCCGATCGAATGCAGCTGAGATAGGCTCCAGCACCCCCACGACCCCGAACGGGACAAAAGGTAGAAAATGGATGGATGGATAGTTTCATAATTATAGGTTTCAATAATATGCTATACAAGTATATTTTAAAATAATTTTTTCAAGAAGACAACACTTAAGTGGCTGCAGGTTGCAGGAGCTCTGCACTTTTGGGTCTTTTCCTTTTGTGTTCTTAATGGCTTGTTTTCATGTATTTTTTGTCACGACTTGGATTATGACATTTTTTGTCACGACTTAGACCATGACTTGGGTTGTTTCTCCGATGCAAAGGGAAATTGGCACAAGCCAGACGTGAATGTGAGTACATTTTTATTTTTTTCACTAATAAACTACAAAAAGGCAAACAAAGGGCGCTCACAAGGAGGTACAAACACTTGGCTACTGAAAACAAAACTAGCACAATGGCATGACTATAGACGAAAACAAAACTAAACAACTGTGACATAACTAAACTAAAAACTTACTTGACATGAGCAGAAGGGAATAAACAATATGGCTTGGCACGAATCAGGTTGAAGGATATGTAAAGTTGCCAGGCTGAACACTTGGCAACTACAGGTTTAAATAGTACCAGTGATAATTACAAACAGGTGTGAGAACTGAGGACAGGGGCGTGAAATGAGGGCAAGGTGAAAATCAATGAGTTGGTATGGTAACAAAGAAAACAAGGAAGTGCAGGAACAAGAACTGAATGTCCAAAAAACCAAACCGAACATGACCAAAACAAAACATGAACCCCATGGGCATGACATTTTTTGCCTTTTGGTTTGAGCCCCTCCGGAGCTGCGCAACAATGGGGGGCACTTTTGTGACTTCTGCGCTGCTTTTTGGTGCTTTTGGATCTGCCTTTTGGCAATGGTCATGTTTGCCCCGGAGACCAGCTGCTGCCTCTCTGCCACACCGTAGTAGGCGTGGAGAAACCAGAGGAGATGAGAAAGAAGGGACGAGGCTGCAAAGCTAGTGTTGTGCGTCAGGGTGGACAAGCTTTACTTTCGCTAATCTGCACAGAGTATTGGGCAGTCTACCTAGGATGGAGTCGGCTCTTTTGGTCGCTTTGTCGGGTCTATTCCTGTCCCTGGCTGTGAGGCCCACCAACACAGCGGTTGAATTTGTGTTTTTGTTTTGTTTGGTTGTTTTTCTATGTATGGTGCAATAGTACGTGTGCAATATGTATTATTTATTGCTCATTTTTTGTAGCTGTATGTAGAAATGATACCACTGAAGTGGCAGCTGGTTGAATCAGTGATGCCTTATGTCTTTTTTGTTTTTTAAAGGCGTCCTGTCATGCAAAACCAACTTTTCTTACCTATTCGTACTTACTGTTGTGCATTTGGGATCTGCACAAGTCCAGAAAATTTCTAATCAAAGCGTGGAGGCATTCTGGAGATATTTATAAAACAATTTTGCCTTCCTATCTTCCTTTTAAACGGTCTGTTTGGAATATGTACAATTGTTGACGTCACCAAGTGGGAACAGCGTCAGCGGACTATCCATGTATGGCAGGGCTATTCAACTACATAATGACATTTAGACGTTTCTTTAGTAGTTTGCTGAAAACAAAGTTTCGTTGTACTTGTGCAATGACAATAAAGACCTATCCTATCCTATCTTAAAGTGCCTCCGCAGGTTATATTTCTTTGAGGCCGTTTACTTTTTTTTACAATGTAAATACATCAGCTTTCACTCTGCACTGTCAATAAATTCATTATTCTGGCCTCGCTACTAGATTCCTGCATGTGCAGCTGGACAGATAGTTAACAGCATTAAAAAACAGAAGCTAAGTTTTGTGGATGATTTATGTTCTTTCTTTTGAATTATTTGTCTTCATTAGATCTTCCTTTATTTAGGTTCATAAGACTGAAAATACAAACATTACAGGAGTATAACACACATTGTGAATTTACATAAATAATGTCCATTGTGTATGCTACATAAATAAAATAAAACTTTAGTGTTAATACACACAGCAAATATTGCACACCTGTGGCTCAACAAAATTAAACCTAAGGTGTAACTTTTTTGCCCTCTGCTGGTCGAATTCACCACTCCATGTATTTAACCAGTTTTAATCTCCAGAGTTAAACGGCCAAAAACAACAGGACCACAAATGCAAAAGACATCACAAAGTCGGCAATTTAAATATACATTCATAAGTTGTTGTCCAGTCGCTTTTAAAAGTCAGAATTTTGTGATTTATTTTATTTTTTTCAGGGTGGGTAATGCCATTTTCTTCTACTCACCCTCTGCTGCTTCATTGTGACATATGCTTCGATTTTGCCCCCTGCGGGGTATTGGGAGTTCTACATACGCAAGCAACTCTGTTTTGAATACCTATTTGGGTGTTGCTTGGCGGGCTGTATGTGGCCCACAGGCCGCCAGTTGAATAGGTTTGATATGTGGTATTAATATACCCAGAATTCCTTGCACGCACCTGCCATTTTTAGTTAATGCGTGCACATTTGTAGTATAAACAACAAAATGGCCAAAATTCAACTCAAAGAACAAATTTGCTGCTATCGGTTGTATTACCCAATTCAGGACAATATTCAAACCTCCAGTTTCATCTGAGAAAGTAAGAAATGCCTTACTTATTTTTTTTCACTGGAATGTACCTTCTATTATGAAGATGTGTGCACCAAGAGTCCTGCTTAACCCACAAACTTTCACAAAAAGATGGATTTTCTGGACAAAAAACTACTTTTTATGTCGGGCTCAGTGACTACTATTCCTAGCAATGGAGGAGAAAATGAAGTGGTAAGTAATAACAGTAGGTTAGAAATGTGCAAATGATTCGTTAGCTATGTTTGCTCGAGTTGTTGTGTAGCTATATTAGCCTTCTACTCTTAGACAATAGCATCACCGTCCACCGGCAACATAAAGAATGTCTTTCTTTAAAACGACTTTGAATTGGATCAGTGTCTACTGTGTTTTGCAATGGACGACTAAGTTTTACAATCGGTTATTTAGTTTGCAATCATGTTGGTTGTAGTAGTGCAGTAGAGTTATTTAAATGATGTACAAAAGAAAAACATTGTATTGTCAATATACAGTACAGATGTATACATCCAGGATCTAGCATTGGTACTTTAGACTATCATGCCTATAAATCTGGTTTTATGTTTGATCATGTTTTGTTTTGGTTTCTGGACTCTTGTTCCGTTTTGCACTTCCTGGTTTGCTTTTGTTACCATGTCAACCCATTAGTTTCCACCTGGTCCTTCTAGTCACGCCCCGATCCTCAGCCTCTCACACCTGTTACTAATTACCACAGCCAGTATTTAAGAATTTTACTTTCTGTCCATCAGTCTGGGAACTTTGCATGTGCTTGCCTTCATGCACCCACGATTACCTGCTACGCACCTTGCTATCCATGCCCCTTGTTTCGGTCACAGTAAGTGTTTTTGTTTTAGTTGTTCATAGTTCTTCCACGGTGCAAGTTTAAGGTTATAGTTTATTGTCTTTCATGCCATCGAGCAGGTGTTTTGTTTTCCTATTTGTATTTTTGTAGCCAAGTTTTGTACCTCCTTGTGAGCGCCCTTAGTTTGTTTATTTTTGTATTTAGTATTCAAATAAACAACCATGTACTCACACTCTCATCTGGCTTGTGCCAATCATCCTTTGCGTGGAAGAAGGAAAACCAATCCATGTATGACATAGACTCGGTAGAAGTTTTACCTTCGTAAGCTTATAGTTCCAGGCATGGACTTTAGCCAGGTTTTCTTCCTAGCTTTAATACGCCTGCATCGTTGCCTCCTTTCCTTATTGCAGACAACAAACCACGGTGAACCGCTGTTCTCGATATATCGTCGGAGATGTTGTGTTGGGGTGAAAGTCACTCAAAACAGATGGCGGGGGGTAGTCACCAATGTCCGTAGTGCACAATAAAAGCAAGAAAGCTAAAAAACGATTAAACGAAGCTGACGGAATGTTCACGTGGCGTGAGAGGGCGTGGTGAGCAGAGGTTCATTTGCATATAACAACTCCGACCCCTAAAAGAAACATTTATGGAAAAGAATCGATGCCACTTTTTTAACCAAAGAACTACAAGTATGTAGACCACAAGGAGGTGTTTTAAATGTCGAAAAAGAATCCTGGTATGACCCCTTTTAATGTTTCCCTTTTTTTTCAATGTGTTATTACCTTAATTTTTGGGGATTTTTGTATCTGCACTGCAACCATATAATTTCCCCATAGTGGGATGACTAAAGTCTATCCTATCCTAATGCACTTTACTAGCTTTCAACTTGTACTCAAAATTGATTGATTGATCGAGACTTTTATTAGTAGATTGCACAGTACAGTACATATTCCATACAATTGACCACTAAATGGTAACACCCGAGTAAGTTATTCAACTTGTTTAAGTCGGGTTCCACGTTAATCAATTTATGGTAAATGACTCGACCTTTTGCTCGAAATTCTATTTACTTCCAAAGTTTACAAACTTTCAGACAGTATAGTTTGCGATAAACCAAAATATGATTTTAAAAGCTAACACAACACAAACTGAACTTTTCCATTCTATGTGTTCATATTATTACTATTTTGTGATGTTTGTGACTAACTATGGCCAATTAAGATTCATCTGTTAATTTATATATTTAGCAAAATGGTGGTAGGGGGGTTAGTGCTTCTGCCTCACAATACGAAGGTCCTGAGTAGTTCTGGGTTCAATCCCGGGCTCGGAATCTTTCTGTGTGGAGTTTGCATGTTCTCCCCGTGAATGCGTGGGTTCCCTAGGGGTACTCCGGCTTCCTCCCACCTCCAAATACATGCACCTGGGGATAGGTAGATTGGCGACACTAAATTGGCCCTAGTGTGTGAATGTGAGTGTGAATGTTGTCTGTCTATCTGTGTTGGCCCTGCGATGAGGTGGCGACTTGTCCAGGGTGTACCCCGCCTTCCGCCCAATTGTAGCTGAGATAGGCACCAGTGCCCCCCGCGACCCCAAAGGGAATAAGCGGTAGAAAATGGATGGATATTTAGCAAAATTACTCAGACAGTTGTAGTCGTATTTTAATGACATTTTTCGTAAATATCCGAAAATGGGATAAGGAACACTATTTTGGGGCTGATCCGCTTCCCTCTACGACATTATCTTATGTTTATTTTAGACACTGAAACTTCTGTGTGTGTTTACGCTAGCGGCCCCGCCTGCACCCACAGTGACAAACACAATACAGACTCACAAGTGGCGACCCACTAGCGTTTCTGTTCTGTTAATCGGATTTGTGCTGAATGATATTTTTTACTTACTCTTGCAATGACAAGAAAGTTTATTTCATTCTGCTACATACATAGTTCAAAAAGTTATGAGTATATGTTAATTAAACATTCAGTTAATGTCAGAAATGGGATAAGGAACAAGTGATTGATTGACTTGTGGGGCGGCGGGTCTCAGGCCCCTTCTACACTAAGCCGGCTAAGGTTATCCAGGGTAAAACCCACCTAACCTTATCCGTGAAAACACACTCACAATGGTCGTTCAAAACCCCCTCCCACCCTCCATCCGCTGGCGCAACGCGACCTAGTACGTTAGCGCGAAAAAAATGTTCGCATGCGTACTGGGTCGGGAGGTAGTGTGTAAATATAATAATGTTTGGTGGTGGCCGGAAAGGCTGTAGGCGCTAATTGGAAGCCACATTTACATCAGTCTACTCCAGGGCGAGTAGCAAGTAATATAGCTTACCACCATCCACGTGTGAATGAATGATTGGTTCTCGGTTCTCACTGTAAAATGCATTGAGTTTTTGGAAACGCGCTATAATCAAACCATTGTTATTATTATTAATATTGCATTTGGGGTCTGAACCTTCTGTTGACATTGTGAGCTCCAAATGTGTGTGTGTGTGTATGTTAGCGTCCTCTCCTCCACCCACAGACACCAAGACTGTGGATGACTGTGGATGACTAACAAGAGATAGCTCAAAGAGTTACAGACGGATTTTTATGTAACTTTCAGGAAATGTCAAAAATTTGAAAGGGATTATAGCCTGGATTGTGTATTTTAAAAAAAATAATTATTTACTATTTGGAAGCCTGTGCTCGCTAAGTGCTTTTTCTAGTTTTACTTATTGCACAGCAATGTAAATTGCAGGAGCCGCTCTCTTCAGAACTCCGACTAAAAGATCTGGATCCCCAATTATTGTCAGTTACATGCAGAGCCGCTCCTCCCTATAGACCAGGGGTCGGCAACCCAACATGTTGAAAGAGCCATATTGGACAAAAAAATCTGTCTGGAGCCGCAAAATAATGAAAAGCCTTATATAAGTGTTATAATGAAGGCAACCCATGACGTAAGTGTCTATATAAGCTACAATAGCCTATTATCAAAATGACTCTGTGTCGCAGGCATATCTTTATTGACAGAAATGTTGAAATGTAATATTTATTCTACACATTTTTACATTAGAAACCATTAGTAAAACAGAGGCTTCTCAGAGGGTGAGATAACTCCTGGAAATTGCTGGTTTAGAATGGCTAAAGGTATAGATTAATTAGTCCAAGTTAAAGGGAACGGCAGGTTGTCTTCTTCTAATGGATTTATTACAATCTTTGCAAGCTGGGTAACGTTTTGTGTGGTCTATAACAACATGGTACACAACTATCAGAATTGCAGGAAATGATATTAGCATAAATATACCTGTAAACAAGTATTTATGCAATATGTACATACAGTTAGCCTAGATGAACACTCAAACATGTCAATAACATCAACAAAGCTCACCTGTGTGCATCCACATAAAACATAAAAAGTTTGGTAGACAAAATGACACACAAAAGGAATGGCAAAATTAGAAGGACAAAACTGCGGTCTCTAGATACTTTCATCAGTGAAGGATGTTTAATATAAACTGCAGGATTTCTAACAATTAGGAAGGTTTGTGTCATGTTTGTCCTCCTACACAAAATCATATTAAAACAAAAAAAATATGTTTTTTCCATTTTCACATATTTTTGAAAAAGCTTCAGGAGCCACGAGGTCAGCGGTAAAGAGCTGCATGCGGTTGTAGAACCGCGGGTTTTTGACCCCTGTTATAGGCAAAACACGTGTTGTGCGTATATTGTGGGGCCCCAGTTTTGCGTGTATAAAGCGGATGTAACCTGTCAATTAATGAACGACAGGGTGCTTCATATGAAATGTTACTGTCATTAATAATAATTACAAATAAAGAGTTACTGTAACCCATGTGAATAATCCCAAAAAAATAGTAGATATATGCAGATTAATCACACAATAAATGTGTACTGCACATGCACAATACCTTAACCGTTGGACCGAGTGTGCACGCTGGCAAATTTCACGTTAAAATAAACCCTGATTGGACTTCAGATAAAACTGTTAGCAAGTTTTCAGCAGATGAATGTGGTGCATTCAAGTATCATATTTAAAAAATGCACCATTCTGACAATAAAATTCCATTCGTGCGCATCTTTTTAAAGTTAATTTGATTCATGCAAGAAAGTAATAACCTGTGATAATCCAACTTGAAAAATGTGATTGAGGCAGGTATTTTTTAAACTTTTGTATTGTTTGACAGCACTAATAAGAATATAATGTCAAAATTCTCCAATTATTATTATGATGAACACAATGTAGTATTTAGGAGTCTGTATGGAATAAGTGCAACATTATATTTTTATCCATCCATCCATTTTCTACCACTTGTCCCTTTCAGGGTCACGGGGGGTGCAGGAGCCTATCCCAGCTGCACACGGGCAGAAGGCAGGGTGCACCCTGGACAAGTCGCCACCTCATCACAGGGCCAACACAGATAGACAGACAACATTCACACTCACATTCACACACTAGGGCCAATTTAGTGTTGCCAATCAACCTATCCCCAGGTGCATGTCTTTGGGGGGTGGGAGGAAGCGGGAGGACCCGGAGGGAACCCACGCAGTCATGGGGAGAACATGCAAACTCCATACAGAAAGATCCCGAGCCCATGCAGGATCAAACCCAGTAGCTTAGTATTGTGAGGCACATGCACTAACCCCTGTTCCAACGATATTTGCATCTTTTTAAAGTTATACCACTATGGTATACCGGGCGGTATAGCTCGGTTGGTAGAGTGGCGGTGCCAGCAACTAGAGAATTCCAGGTTCGATCCCCGCTTCCGCCATCCTAGTCACTGCCGTTGTGTCCTTGGGCAAAACACTTTATCCACCTTCTCCCAGTGCCACCCACACTGCTTTAAATATCACTAGAGAAAAACACTATATAAATATATAGTGTCACTTAATTGGATTCATGCAAGAAAGTAATAACCTGTGATTAATCATGATTAATCCAACTTCAAATTGTTTTTATTGTTTGACAGCACTGATGGGAAAATGTCAAATTTATCAAATTTTTATGGTGAGCACAATGTTAGTGCTGGCCTGGTATTTAGGGGTCTGTATGGAACATTTTCATCATTTTAAATTTGTTATTTTTGGTGTTTTGGGAAGTTTTTGGCATGGATAGTTTTCCCGAGATGCAAAAGAAGGTGACGGGACATGGCACGAAGGTAAATACATGTTTTAATTATACTATACAAGTGCAAACAAAAGGCGCGTACAAGGCGGAGACACAAAACTTAATGCAGTATCTTTCTATTGTGTTGCAAGTGTTTTAGTGAGATTAAATAGTACCTGATAGTCGGAGGGGTGTGTCGTGAGGGAAGTCAACGGCAACTGCATGGACGGCGCAAGCTCAGCTGATCTCCGGTAAGAGGCGAATTAATTATACTATACAAGTGCAAACAAAAGGCGCGTACAAGGCGGAGACACAAAACTTAATGCAGTGAACAAAACTAAAACTAAGGCAGAACTATGGACATAAAACAAAAACACTTACGGTGATGAGAGCAGAGCAGCATGAACTATGAAAATTGCATGAAGAAATAAACATGGCATGAAACAGAGTGAACCGAGCATGAAACAATCAATGACGCCAGAACGACCAACTGAAAAACCAGGCTGAAATATACATCTCCTGATTGACCACAGGTGCGTGAGTCTCATAAGGACAGGTGAAAACTAATGGGTCGCCATGGTGACAAAACAAGGGAGTGAAAAAACAGGAACTATCCATCCATCCATCCATCCATCATCTTCCGCTTATCCGAGGTCGGGTCGCGGGGGCAACAGCCTAAGCAGGGAAACCCAGACTTCCCTCTCCCCAGCCACTTCGTCTAGCTCTTCCCGGGGGATCCCGAGGCGTTCCCAGGCCAGCCGGGAGACATAGTCTTCCCAACGTGTCCTGGGTCTTCCCCGTGGCCTCCTACTGGTTGGACGTGCCCTAAACACCTCCCTAGGGAGGCGTTCGGGTGGCATCCTGACCAGATGCCCGAACCACCTCATCTGGCTCCTCTCGATGTGAAGGAGCAGCGGCTTTACTTTGAGTTCCTCCCGGATGGCAGAGCTTCTCACCCTATCTCTAAGGGAGAGCCCCGCCACACGGCGGAGGAAACTCATTTCGGCCGCTTGTACCCGTGATCTTATCCTTTTGGTCATGACCCAAAGCTCATGACCATAGGTGAGGATGGGAACGTAGATCGACCGGTAAATTGAGAGCTTTGCCTTCCGGCTCAGCTCCTTCTTCACCACAACGGACCGGTACAACGTCCGCATTACTGAAGACGCCGCACCGATCCGCCTGTCGATCTCACGATCCACTCTTCCCTCACTCGTGAACAAGACTCCTAGGTACTTGAACTCCTCCACTTGGGGCAGGGTCTCCTCCCCAACCCGGAGATGGCACTCCACCCTTTTCCGGGCGAGAACCATGGACTCGGACTTGGAGGTGCTGATTCTCATTCCGGTCGCTTCACACTCGGCTGCGAACCGATCCAGCGAGAGCTGAAGATCCCGGTCAGATGAAGCCATCAGGACCACATCATCTGCAAAAAGCAGAGACCTAATCCTGCGGTTACCAAACCGGAACCCCTCAACGCCTTGACTGCGCCTAGAAATTCTGTCCATAAAAGTTATGAACAGAATCGGTGACAAAGGACAGCCTTGGCGGAGTCCAACCCTCACTGGAAATGTGTTCGACTTACTGCCGGCAATGCGGACCAAGCTCTGGCACTGATCGTACAGGGAACGGACCGCCACAAAAAGACAGTCCGATACCCCATACTCTCTGAGCACTCCCCAAAGGACTTCCCGAGGGACACGGTCGAATGCCTTCTCCAAGTCCACAAAGCACATGTAGACTGGTTGGGCAAACTCCCATGCACCCTCAAGAACCCTGCGGAGAGTATAGAGCTGGTCCACAGTTCCACGACCAGGACGAAAACCACACTGTTCCTCCTGAATCCGAGGTTCGACTATCCGACGTAGCCTCCTCTCCAGTACACCTGAATAAACCTTACCGGGAAGGCTGAGGAGTGTGATCCCACGATATTTGGAACACACCCTCCGGTCCCCCTTCTTAAAGAGAGGAACCACCACCCCGGTCTGCCAATCCAGAGGTACCGCCCCCGATGTCCACGCGATGCTGCAAAGTCTTGTCAACCAAGACAGCCCCACAGCATCCAGAGCCTTAAGGAACTCCGGGCGGATCTCGTCCACCCCTGGGGCCTTGCCACCGAGGAGCTTTTTAACTACCTCAGCGACCTCAGCCCCAGAAATAGGTGAGTCCACCACAGATTCCCCAGGCACTGCTTCCTCATAGGAAGACGTGTTGGTGGGATTGAGGAGGTCTTCAAAGTATTCCTTCCACCTATCCACAACATCCGCAGTCGAGGTCAGCAAACACCATCCGCACCATACACGGTGTTGATAGTGCACTGTTTCCCCTTCCTGAGGCGGCGGACGGTGGTCCAGAATCGCTTCGAAGCCGCCCGGAAGTCGTTTTCCATGGCTTCCCCGAACTCTTCCCATGTCCGAGTTTTTGCCTCCGCGACCGCTGAAGCTGCACACCGCTTGGCCTGTCGGTACCTGTCCACTGCCTCCGGAGTCCTATGAGCCAAAAGGACCCGATAGGACTCCTTCTTCAGCTTGACGGCATCCCTCACCGCTGGTGTCCACCAAGGGGTTTTAGGATTGCCGCCCCGACAGGCACCAACTACCTTGCGGCCACAGCTCCGATCTGCCGCCTCAACAATAGAGGTGCGGAACATGGTCCACTCGGACTCAATGTCCAGCACCTCCCTCGTGACATGTTCAAAGTTCTTCCGGAGGTGGGAATTGAAACTTTGTCTGACAGGAGACTCTGCCAGACGTTCCCAGCAGACCCTCACAATGCGTTTGGGCCTCCCAGGTCTGTCCGGCATCCTCCCCCACCATCGCAGCCAACTCACCACCAGGTGGTGATCGGTAGAAAGCTCCGCCCCTCTCTTCACCCGAGTGTCCATAACATGAGGCCGCAAATCCGATGACACAACTACAAAGTTGATCATGGAACTGCGGCCCAGGGTGTCCTGGTGCAAAGTGCACATATGGACACCCTTATGTTTGAACATGGTGTTTGTTATGGACAAACTGTGACGAGCACAAAAGTCCAATAACAAAACACCACTGGGGTTCAGATCCGGGCGGCCATTCTTCCCAATCACGCCTCTCCAGGTTTCACTGTCGTTGCCAACGTGAGCGTTGAAGTCTCCCAGTAGGACAAGGGAATCACCCGGGGGAGCACTTTCCAGTACTCCCTCGAGCGTTCCCAAAAAGGGTGGGTACTCTGAACTGCTGTTTGGTGCATAAGCACAAACAACAGTCAGGACCCGTCCTCCCACCTGAAGGCGGAGGGAGGCTACCCTTTCGTCCACCGGGTTGAACTCCAACGTACAGGCTTTGAGCCGGGGGGAAACAAGAATTGCCACCCCAGCCCGTCGCCTCTCACTGCCGGCAACGCCAGAGTGGAAGAGGGTCCAATCCCTCTCGAGAGAAGTGGTTCCAGAGCCCTTGCTGTGCGTCGAAGTGAGTCCGACTATATCCAGCCGGAATTTCTCGACTTCGCGCACTAGCTCAGGCTCTTTCCCCCCCAGTGACGTGACGTTCCACGTCCCAAGAGCTAGCTTCTGTAGCCGAGGATCTGACCGCCAAGTGCCCTGCCTTCGGCTGTCGCCCAGCTCACAATGCACCCGACCTCTATGGCCCCTGCTATGGGTGGTGAGCCCATTGGAGGGGTGACCCACGTTGCCTCTTCGGGCTGTGCCCGGCCGGGCCCCATGGGAACAGGCCCGGCCACCAGGCGCTCGCCATCGTGCCCCACCTCCGGGCCTGGCTCCAGAGGGGGGCCCCGGTGACCCGCGTCCGGGCGAGGGAAATCTGGGTCCATGATGTTTCTTCTTCATAAAGGTCTTCGAGCTGCTCTTTGTCTGATCCCTCACCTAGAACCTGTTTGCCTTGGGAGACCCTACCAGGGGGCTTTATGCCCCCGGACAACATAGCTCCTAGGATCATTGGGACACGCAAACTCCTCTACCACGATATGGTTGCAGCTCAGAGAGCAGAAAACAGGAACTAATGGATTCTTGAAGTTTGGTTTAGTTAGGTTATGTTACTTCAAGAAAACAGGAACTAATGGATTCTTGAAGTAACATAACCTAACTAAACCAAACATGACAATTTTGCACTACAACATACATGATTGAACACGTTATCCATCCATCCATTTTTCTTCCGCTTATTCCCTATGGGGTCGCGGGTGGCGCTGGGGCCTATCTCAGCTACAATCGGGCGGAAGGCGGGGTACACCCTGGACAAGTCGCCACCTCATCGTAATTTTCCACAAATTCGTTTTTGTATAAAACATTCATCAAAAATGAATACAAGTTTGAATAAAAAGTATAAAAATTGTTTGACACAATTACAAAAAGTTTAAGAAATTCTGCTTCCGGCCCTAATTTAGCCTGGTTGCATGTGTCCTGGGTTTTACTGTTCTACTGTCAAAATGGCTTCATGTACAAGAGTAATTTTAACAACAAAAATAAATCACAGTGTATTTATATAGCCCTTAAAGGCCTACTGAAATGAGATTTTCATATTTAAACGGGGATAGCAGGTTCATTCTATTGCCATATTTTTACTGAAAGGATTTAGTAGAGAACATCCACAATAAAGTTTGCAACTTTTGGTCGCTAATAAAAAAGCCTTGCCTTCACCGGAAGTAGCAGACCATGACATCACAAGGGTGAGGGCTCCTCACGTCCGTACATTGTTTATAATGGGAGCCTCCAACAAAAAGAGCTATTCGGACCGAGAAAACGACAATTCCCCCATTAATTTGAGCGAGGATGAAAGATTTGTGGATGATGACATTGATAGCGAAGGACTAGAAAAAAAATAAATAAATAAATAAGCGATTGCATTGGGACCGATTCAGATGTTTTTAGACACATTTACTAGAATAATTCTGGGAAATCCCTTATCTTTCTATTGTGTTGCAAGTGTTTTAGTGAGATTAAATAGTACCTGATAGTCGGAGGGGTGTGTCGTGAGGGAAGTCGACAGCAACTGCATGGACGGCGCGAGCTCAGCTGATCTCCGGTAAGAGGCGACTTTTTACCACAATTTTGTCACCGAAACCCGCCGGTTGAGAAGTGGTCGGGAACCATGTTCGCTTGACCGCTCTGATCCATAGTAAAGCTTCACCTCTGGGAATTTTAAACAAGGAATCACCGTGTGTTTGTGTCGCTAAAGGCTAAAGCTTCCCACCTCCATCTTTCTACTTTGACTTCTCCATTATTAATTGAACAAATTGCAAAAGATTCAGCAACACAGATGTCCAGAATACAGTTTAATTGCGCGATGAAAAGAGACGACTTTTAGCCGTCACAGTCCGTGACGTCACGCGCTTGCGTCATCATTCCGCAACGTTTTCAACAAGAATGTCAGGCTTTCCCCTGACAGTTTGTCTGTTTTAGTGTTTTCCTCTGCATTTGTCTGTTTCGTCTGTGTCTAGTATCTCCTGTCTTTAGTTCCTGTCTACTGCTCTTATTTTGTCAGCTTCCAGTCTTGTTCCCTGAGTGCTGTGTTCCTCCTCAGCTGCGGCTGATTGGCACCTGGCCACACCTGTTATCAATCAGCCTGCTCCTATTTGTACCTGCATTGTCTTGTGTCAGTGGCTGGATCATTGTATTGTCATTTGTATTGTCGTTGCCTCATGTCACTCTTGTGTCTTTGCTACCTGACGTGTCTGGCATCATTTCAGCTATTAACTGTCGTGCTACATCTCGTCCTGGTCGTCGTAGCGGTAAGCTGTTTTTGTTAGCCATAGCTATTTCCAGTTTTTCTGTTTGTTATCCTCTAGCTTCCATGCTAAAGTTCCTTTTTGTTTCTTGTTAGCTTCTATGCCAAAAGCCTTTTGTTCTTTATCTGCCCACGTACGCGCTTTTGGTTTGAACCCTCTGTTTGGTTTTGTCTTAGTATTTATATTAAAATCATGTTTGCTCACTCCATGCCTGCCTCCATCTCTGCATCTTGGGGTTCGTCATCAAATAACCCTGACAAAGAAACTCTGCGGGAAATTTAAAATTGCAATTTAGTAAACTAAAAAGGCCGTATTGGCATGTGTTGCAATGTTAATATTTCATCATTGATATATAAACTATCAGACTGCGTGGTCGGTACTAGTGGGTTTCATCCATCCATCCATTTTCTACCGCTTATTCCCTTTCGGGGTCGCGGGGGGCGCTGGCGCCTATCTCAGCTACAATCGGGCGGAAGGCGGGGTACACCCTGGACAAGTCACCACCTCATCGCAGGGCCAACACGGATAGACAGACAACATTCACACTCACATTCACACACTAGGGCCAATTCATCAACCTATCCCCAGGTGCATGTCTTTGGAAGTGGGAGGAAGCCGGAGTACCCGGAGGGAACCCACGCATTCACGGGGAGAACATGCAAACTCCACACAGAAAGATCCCGAGCCTGGATTTGAACCCAGGACTGCAGGACCTTCGTATTGTGAGGCAGACGCACTAACCCCTCTCCCACCATGAAGCCCTAGTGGGTTTCAGTAGGACTTTAATCACAAGTGTCTCAAAGGGCCTGCACAAGTCACAACGAAATCCTCTGCTCAGATCCAACATCAGGCCAAGGAAAAACTCAACCCAAATGCAACCAGATTTAGTGATTGCATGATGTGCAACTGATTTTTATGAGTAATCAGTGAAGGAATGCAATAAGAGTGTGCAGAACTTTGGAGTGACATGCAGCTGCCAATCACGTCAGATGGGACGTGTGCAGAGGACACGACAAGGTGGTCGGGGTTAGAGTGGAGAGACTCCCCGATACGGCTTTCATAACTGGGAGGTGCGTGGGGGGGAACATCTGACTTTGTCCCGCGCTGGCAGCAGATGGTGGGCTGAGGCGGGACCCCAATGTGGGGGAGATTTACACTCATTGTCCCGGCCACTGAGACAATAGTCTCGTGGGTAGAGGGGGAAGTCACCAGGGCTGGGCAAAACTTTGTGTTTTTAGCAAAAAAAATGGGAGAAAAAGTGGTATTTTTGGAGTGATGCTGTTTTATTACACCAAAAATACATGAATTACGCGCTTAACGCCTGGAGCGCATTGGATGTGTTGTACGCATGGCGCACAGGGCTGGGTAAAAAAATAAATAAATAATACCTATACTTTACTGACAATAAATTTAACGAACAACATTTTGTGAGCTTTAATGTTATAGTTTTGCATTTACGCGCGTCTAAAGTGGGGTAGCTTCACGCACGCGCCTTCAAGTGATTTTTGAGCGTTAAAAGTTGTCCACGCCGAGTGGATGCTGAACCTGGCTTCGGTCCAAACAACGGGGGATGCACTTTACACCAATGAGAGCATCCATCGCAACAATCGGTCCCCCATATGGCAGCCTGGCCCCTCCTCCTCCTCCATGCTCCATCCTCATTCATGCTCCAAGACAGCGGTTCAGTCTGCAAGCCTCCTGGCCCTCGGACCAACTACTTTTTTGACACAAACCAAAAACAAAAAACAAAACAAAAAAAACGTGCACATAAAATTGTGCACATTTGCAGGATTGAAGAGTTGCATCCACCGAGCAGGTGATTACCGGCGCTCCGCTTGGACCATGATTAGGAACAGTGAGAGGATCTATTTATCTACTTCTCACATCTAAACGCAAGTGTGAGAGGATTTTCTTTTAAAGACAAGCGCTAAAACATCACACTTCAGCTGCAATTTCACTCCTAAAGCTCTTTTTTTTTTTTGGTCTTGTTGCGCCCTGGAGTTCGGAGCGCAGCGTCTTTTTTTTTGGGAGGGTGGTTGTTTGCTGAAGAGCTTTTTTTGTTGACTTTCAAAAAGTGCACCCACAACTCAGGACAGGGCTTAAATGTTTGGGATCCAGGAGCATTTGATGCGAGAAGTGAGCGGATTAAAAGAGAGAAGTCTTGGGGAGGAGATGGATCCAGTCCGCTCTTGGGTTCGGAACGTCGGGGTGGTGGATGCCAACGTTGCTGCGCAAAGGTACTTTACTGTACACTATACATAAATAAATACGTATATATATATATATATATATATATATATATATATATATATATATATATATATATATATATATATATATATATATATATATATATATATATATATGTATGTTTATATGTACATTTATATATATATATATATATATATATATATATATATATATATATATATATACATATGTGTGTGTAAACATAAAAAAAATTCATTTATACTGCATGTTTTATCCCATATGTCTAAATGTCATTTTTGTCTTTTAAAAGAGCTGTTGAAAGCTTGCTACAAAAATACATTTATCCTCTTTAAAAATTTTGCAAAACCAAATAGACAACATGAAGAATCCAAAAATGTTCAAAAGTAATGACAATTAATTTGAATGTGTTGGAAGAAAAGCTTTAGTGACACAAGTAACAACGAAAAAGCCTATAAAGTTCAACTAACAAATTGAAATATTAGTGAAAAGTCCCTAAAACACAACTGTCAATCAAGTTTCGCCACTGTTGAAAAACAGCTGACTTTTAAACTTTAACTGTTATTTCTTTAAATTACATTTAAGGCTGCCTAAAATACTTGATAGATGTCGATATATATATATATATATATATATATATATATATATATATATATATATATATAATGTTTGTGTATGTGTGTTTATATGTATATGTTATAGGCTTATAACTTATAAATTATGTTCACAAAGTGTTTTAAATGTTCAGACCAGAAACACTCAAAATACAACGCATATGTCCTCCAAGAAAGTAAATTAAAGCACATTTATTTAAATGCATAATACATTTTAAAAAGTGTGTTCAATTGGCTGTAATTAAAAATAAAAACACATTATTTTC
Source organism: Nerophis ophidion (assembly GCF_033978795.1). Taxonomy (NCBI): domain Eukaryota; kingdom Metazoa; phylum Chordata; class Actinopteri; order Syngnathiformes; family Syngnathidae; genus Nerophis; species Nerophis ophidion. The sequence continues at coordinate 57,416,449 of NC_084617.1, read as the reverse complement.
ATGTAGTTTAAAAAAAACTTTTAGCAAAACACGAGGCAAAGAAATAAGTATTTAGGTAACATTTGGCAGCATTGATATAATATTTGTCAGAAATTAAGTGAGTTTTTGAAGTTGTTAAATATACTGTATATTTTAGGGATGTGATCCAACATTTTGGGGAAAATGCATATATTCTGTAACCCATGTATTGATACTTCTTTGAACAATGCTTAAAAGGATGATTTGTAGCTCGACTCATGTTTAATAAGGCCATAAAGTTCAGAATAAATGTTTATTTGAATAAGTATAAAATTAGATTATATAATTT